>NC_087190.1:475000-495000 GCF_035594125.1 Scylla paramamosain | reverse complement strand
GAAAATAATGAGGCACGGGGCAGTATTCATTCATCTACAAAGGCAATAAGTTCTCTTTTTTTTTTTTTTATGTTCTTTGTGTAGGTAGGGAATTTTCAGGAACTCTGCTTTTTTTTATGGGCTTAAATGCTCAGCCCCCTTATGGTGACCCAGGCAAGATTTTTGAGTGATGCCTCTGCAGATCTTCCTCTTTCTCCTACTGACTAGATCTTTATCCAGCATCCTCTTCATCACGTATTCCTCGTCTTAACATGCCCAGAACACCTCAGTCTCTACTCTTTAACGTTGTCAACAAACCAGCGTTCATGTTTTGTACCTCTGATGTGTTTGTTTCCGATTTTATCCTGCCTCGTCTCTCCTGAAGAAAAATTTTACCTGCCTCGTCACTCCTGGGAAAAAAATTTGACCCACCTCGTCACTCCTGGAGAAAAAAAATTGTCCAGCCTCGTCACTCCTGGGGAAAACAGCAGAGCATCTTTTTAACTCGTTATGACACTCACTGAAAACCAATACGATTGAAACAGGAATATCATCATTCTTAGTGGCCTAGTGAGAAAGGCAAGGGCGTTACCACTCACCGAACTTGTGTGTGCATGTGTGTGTGTGTGTGTGTGTGTGTGTGTGTGTGTGTGTTTAGTGGCCGCAGTCTCAACACGCCGCCTGGTGACAGCTTGGTGATGGATGGTAACAAGTTCAAGCCTCGCGGTGGCTGGAGGCTCGTTCATCACCCTCACCTGGTGCACCTCTCACCTGAGCCGCACCTACCTCACGCCAGCGATGCCTGCCACATGTGCCTCCCTTGTGCCGAGGCGAGGGCGCGGGGCAATATTTGATGCTACAGTGGAGACGATAACCTGGCGTTGTCAGTCTTGTCTTTGGAAACTAAAATCCAGACTTACACCAGACAATTTTATAAAGCTTGAGAAGGCAGTGACAGTCAAAGGATTAAAGAGAACCAAGAACGACAATAAAAAAAATAAAAAAATCCAGCCATTCATAAAATCAGAGCGTCGGGTTCTCATTAAAGCAGAGGAGAAGCCACACTCACCTGCTCCATTGCGACTTGAGAGAAAAGAGCTGATCCTCAAACTCATTCATTCTATTGCGCCGTGGGAGAAAAAGAGTTGATCGCCACGTTCACCTATTCCACTGCGACCTGAGAGAAAAGATCAAATCGCGCGCCCCAAGACAGACCAGGTGGAAATCTACAATTCAAATGTAAGACTATCTAGAATCACATTGACTTTCGGACCATAATGACTATTCGCTCCATTAAAGGGCATTGGGATGGCCTTGAATTAGTCACGCAGGTGGAAATGAGAGCTATTATCGGATAATTACATCGTTCAGGTAATGTTCAGGTGTTCAAAGTGTTAAAAAGATTAAGGCTAGAATATTCTTATATATTAGGCACTATTGTTTTTCCTGTAACTAAATTTGGGTGGATTATACCGTTTGCTATTACATCTTCAGCTTTTTATATGTGTAGAAGACCGGCAAAGGGCGCCAAAAAAAAAGGAAAGTAAAAACGAAGAAAACTATAAAAAGAACAGAAAAATCCTGCTATTTTCCGAAAACAAATATAAACAAATCACAGACAACCAGAGAAAGTAGATAAGAAATGAAAGGAAATTTGATTTAACCTTTCCATTGCAATACTATTCCCACATACTTCTATTCCTTTTGACACTTAACTTTATACTAATTTGCCTCTTAAACAAGCTTATAACTTAGAAAAGACAAAACAAATCTCCTATTTCTCTTTTTCTATCTCCCTACACAACACACACACACACACACACACACACACACACACACACACACACACACCACAACACACCACACCACACCACAGTGCTCTGAATCTTAACAAAAAAAACGACCATCACAGCAATAGATAAAAAAATACGTAGCTTCATTCCCCAAAGTGAGACGGACGTGGAGTAATGTTCACCTTCACCCTCCCATTCATGTCCCAGACGTTCGCTGAGTAAGAGCTATGCACATTTACCCTTTTACACTGCAGAATAAGACACACCAATGCACATTCAGCCGTTCCCCTTACGCCGCATAGCAAGTCCCTACGTTTCTCCAAATAAGCATCAATCAAACTAAACACCAGTATTAGAAAAACGTACGTACACAAAGGAAGGAGAGAGAGAGAGAGGAGGGGGAGAGAGAGAGAGAGGGAAGGATCGTTCAATATTAATATCCCACTACACCTTCGTTCACCCTAAGTTGGCGGTGAAAGATGGCGGAGGTGAAATTGCTTTTGGAAGGCGATGGGGATTTACGACGCGAGGAGCAGGAGGAGGAGGAGGAGGAGGAGGAGGAGGAGGAGGAGGAGGAGGAGGAGGAGTGGGACAGCCGTTGTATCCTAAAATATTATCGTGTCACCTTATTCTCCCTCGCTCCTACTCACCCAACACTTCCCTTCCATCTCCCATTACATTATAGTTCCTCGCGGTGGTCAAGACTTTTTGCCCCGACTGGCGAGTGATGTGCTGCCAAACCCGGCCAGGCGAGGCGGCGAAATTGTTGCCACACTGACGCAACGCAGAGGGACGGTGGTGGTGGTGGTGGTGGTGGTGGTGGTGGTGGAAGAACAATAAGAGGAAGAAGAAGAGGAAGGAAAGAAAAACAAGAGCAAAAACAACAAAACAAGAGCAACAAAAACAAGAATAACTACAACAATAAGAAAAACAAGAATAACAGTAAGAAAAACAAGAGCAACAACAGCATTAAGGAAAATAAGAACAAACAGAATAATCACAAGAAGAAAAGAAGGAAAGAAAAAAAACAGGACCAGAAGGAATAAAAAGAGGAGGAAAGAATGAAGAGAAAGAAAAGGACAATAAGTAAGAGAGAGAAAGAGAGAGAGAATAATGAAAAGTAAGAACAAGAACGAGAAAGAGGAAAAGAAAGAAGAGGAAGAGGAAAAGGAAGATTACAAAGAAGAATAAAGAGAACAAAGAATAGAGGGAGTAAATGGAGCAGAAAAGAATGAAGAGAAAAAAGGACTAGGATAAGTAAGAGAGAGAATAATGAGAAGCAAAATAAGGAGGAGACTGAAAAGAAAGATAAGAACAAAAAACGAAAAGAGGAGGACGAGGAAGAGAAGAACGACAACGAGAAGAGGAGGAAGAAGACTAGGAGGACGAGAGGACATAAGACTGAAACAATGAAATAATGCCTGGGATGATGGGAAGCTTGTCACGGGAGGAGGAAGAGAAGGATTTAGGCTGCAGGAAGGGACATGAAGGATTTAGACCGCAGGAAGGGAGTTGAAGGATTTAAGCTGCAGGAAGGGAGGTGAAGGGGGCAGGAAGGAAATCGGAAATTCAGGCCGCTTTCATCCATTGGTGAGGGCAACATGTCATCTTATACAAGGCGGACAGAGGGATAGATACATACATAAACAACAAATATATTTACTGTAAGTTATGGAAGGGTGAGAGAAAAGCTGTGGGTATGAAAGGTTGTCAAAGAAACCGTAGTTGTCAAACAAAATAATAATAACATATATGATACGATTAACTAAATGGTTATTACACACACACACAAAAAAAAAAAGCAGACATATTTACTTCTGTGTTTGTAAGTTCGAGAAGGACAAGGGAAAGTTGAATGTAGATGTAAAAAGAACGAAGGCAAAGAAGCCATAGTGGTCAAACAAAATAACTTGCTTGGTGTTTTTACATATGATGATTCTGTGTAACACTTTTTATAGGCGTTTAATATACAGTGTTTGTGTGAGGCTACGCTACTCCTAAGTCTGGTTTATTTGATATTAACTCGTCTTGAGCTCCGAACCATAAATGATTTAATTTTGTGTATTATATGCAGCTTGGCAATATATATTTTGTAATACCATTTGATTTAATTATCTAATGTCTTTAATATGAATGATCGAAATCCGTTGACACATTCAGTCAGTAAATGTACAAAAAAAATTCTAAATAGATCAAGTGAAAGCATTTATATTTTTGGATGCGTGAAATTAGCAGAATTCCTTCATTCACTCAATCAGTAAATGTCAAAGAAATTCTGAATAGATTTAGTGAACTGTTATCGTGAAATGTTTATATTTTTGGATGCGGCAAATTAGCGCAAGGAACGTTCCAGGAATTACAGGTTTGCCTCGACAGCACGAGAATAAACACGCGTAGCTCAGCCAAGTTTGTTCCCTGCCTGGATATAAGAAGCGAGGAGCGACACAAAGACCATCGTAAGATACATCAGCGTGAGCACAAACATAACATTCTTTGCTGTGACGCGATTAACACTTCTAAGAAACAGACGGGGACACAGAGGCGAACCTTCATGCCCCGACCCTTCCTGCCACGCTTCATATCGCTAATCAAACCCTCCCCGGGACCGCCATGACTTTAGGGTCTCTGGGGTGTGGGTGCCAAGGGTGAAGAATGAGAGATACACTGGAGTGGACACAAGATCAGAGAAACTAGTAATATATGAAGGGCTTTCTTGTAGCTGGTGACTAAAACACACACACACACACACACACACACACACACACACACACACACACACACACACACACACACACACACACACAGAGAAAGGAGAGAGAGAGAGAGAGAGAGAGAGAGAGAGAGAGAGAGAGAGAGAGAGAGAGAGAGAGAGAGAGAGAGAGAGAGAGAGAGAGAGACAGAGAGAGAGAGAGATCTGTGTGTGATAGATACATTGAAGAATAAAATCAAATTATTAGCTATATCACATGAAATAAAAAAAAAGAACAATCGAGAACCAACTAAAAAAAATAAATTATAAAACCATCGCAAGAAAACATCAAATTTACATCCCCCACTAATCAATCAAACACTCACGACCCAATTATTACAACATGAAAAGCCAAAATTGAATTAACTCGACAATCCTGAAGAGAGAGAGAGAGAGAGAGAGAGAGAGAGAGAGAGAGAGAGAGAGAGAGAGAGAGAGAGAGAGAGAGAGAGTCAGTCATGAAGAGCATTATCGTATAGCAGAGGCAGGTAAAGGCAGGGACGGCAAGATTAACGTAAGTAGTTCCATGTCAGTGACGAAGACAAGTGGACTCAGTAGAATGTCAAGGAGGTACATTAGAGGCTGCTAACGCTGCTGAGATTGATGGTGAAAAGTGACCTGGAGGAGGAAGAGGAGGAGCGGGAGGAGGAGGTGGTGAAAGGAGGGGGGAGGGGAAATGAATGAGGGGAATGAGATGAGGAGAAAGGAGTGAGAGCGGAAATAAACGAAGGGGAATGAAGGAGGAGAAGGGAAGGAAAGGAAAAAATGGAGGGAAATGAAGGAAAGGTGAGAAAGAGGAAGAGAAATAGAAAAAGGAAAGAGCTACGGACAGGAGGAAAGAAAGAGGAGACAGAAATAAGGAGATGGAGGAGGAGGAAATGGAAATAAATACAGGAAGTAAGCAAAAACGGGGGAAACGGGAAGGAGGAGGAGGAGGGAAAGTTACGAAGAAGAGGAGGAGGAGGAGGAGGAGAAAGAAGAAGAAGAAGAAGAAAAAGAAGAAGAAGAAGAAGAAGAAGAAGAAGAAGAAGAAGAAGACTTAAGAAGAGGAAGCGTAGAAGGAAGAGTTAAGTACACGAGGAGGAGGAGGAGGAGGAGGAGGAGGAAAGCTTCTTACGGGTCGTCACCTTTAGAAGAGCGAGTGTTGATGGTATTTTAAAACATATTTCTGGAGGTGACTTAGGAATTGCCGTGTTAGAAGTGAATGGGGGGTTTGTTACTAGAGAGAGAGAGAGAGAGAGTATTGAGGCGACGTATTCTCCTAAATTCGCTAATATTTGGTGCTTTTAAGTATATGATCAAGTAATCTAATAAAAATACCTGTAATTTAAGGAATAAGTAAGGGATGTGAGATAATATGATAGTAGAACGAATATAAAAGAAGGGATAAACACACACACATACACACACACACACACACACACACACACACACACACACACACACACACACACAAGACACCGCGGCGCCAGACTTCATCACACCAACACGGACTAGACTGCAAGTTCAACTCCACGTGAAGTGTAATGTTCGGAGCTGAATTTGGCTCGGCGGGGAAGGTAATCAAGAGAAGCGGGTAGGCAGGGTAGAGAGGCGGGAAGGCAGATAGGGTAGGTAGGGTAGGCAGGGGCCGGTAGAGAGCAGCAGGAGTGAGAAGAGCAGGAAGGGCAAGGCAGGGCAGGGCAGCGGGAAGATCAGGAAGGCCGCAAGGAAGGCGGTATACTTTTGCTGGTATGTTTGTGAGGCGACGTGTCCTGCCTGGCCTCTCGAGACATTACCTCAAGGATTAACGGTATTGCTTCTTGCCCTGCACTGCGAGGCCGCCACTCAGCCGGTGTGTGTGTGTAGTGTGTGTGTGTGTGTGTGTGTGTGTGTGTGTGTGTGTGTGTCGCTGTCCAACAGTTGCATAAACCATGTTCGCCTTTGGTAACAATCTCATTCCTTGTAACGAGTTTGCGGAAATAAAAAATAGACTATTCTTTTTTCCAGTGACCTTAGGGAATGACTGCGGCACTCTACTCTACCAGGAAGCGAGACATTGATCAGTGGTGGGAATCAAGCGCATTAACTCACTCATTACCACACAAGATTCCCAGATTCCTTGAAATCGTCCATCGTTGATCAGAATAAAGCAAATAGATGTTAAGATGTAGGGGATATGTAACTTTTGATCATTTATATCACCTTGATTATGAAAAAAGACACTTTTTTTTATATAAGATTGGCGTAAGACTATAAAGGAAAAGCCTACTGAGTGTCTTGTCCGGAAAGCAGAAAGGCTAAAAAGGATTGCTATAAAATTAATATTCTTTAATAGCATCTAGAAAAGAAACACTAAAAAATTGGAGAAGAAAAAAAATATATTTTAAGGCCAGTAACACAAAAAGTGACAAAAATGAAGAATGCAATGGCTCCATGAATCTACACGAAATAATTGCAAGAGGGAGGAAAAAAGAAAAGTTTAGTCAATAAAAAAAGAGGTCTTAAGATCACACTTCACACAAACAACGAATCAAACAATAAAAAAAGAAATCTGAAGAGGTCACACGAAAAAAAAGAAAGAAAACGAAAAGAAGAAAGGCGAGAAACAATAAAAGGAAGAAAGAAACACTAAGGAGGAGGAAGGACGAGGAAGGAAAGCGAAAGGACGCGTCAAGAATTCCACAAGAGGCGCCAAGTGTCGTCTTCGCGCCCTCGTGTCTCTGACTCAGCGCCGCACATTCCCCACCGCTTGTCTCTTTTTCTCCACCTTCCTGCTACGAGCCTGCGCGGCGTGCGAGGGAGGCAAGGGAGAGTCACGTTGGGTAGAAATGAGTCACGCTGAGTAGAAGTATTCTGAATTGGTCTAATCACAACTACTTTTAACACTCTAATGGCTACTGTTGGGATTTCAAAGTGTTTTTGTGATTCTAATATTAGTTTCTGCATCATTAGGAAGAAAAACACTACCTATGATAGTTAATGTCACGATGAGTAGTCATGTTTACGTTCCTATTCTGATTCGGGTGCAATCACAACTACTACTTAATACACTTCAGTAATAGATGTAAAAACCGCTTGCCTTCGTAAGTGTAATGATAGTTTAAGAAGGTTTCTGCATCATTGATAAGGAAAACACATTGCAGATCACCTCAATAGTCTTTGAAAAGATAGCACTGATGAAAGCACAGAGCGTCTCAGAATACGGACTTTTTTCTACCGTGAGTCAGATCAGGAGTTAGTCACTGTACCTGAGGGTAAGTCACAGTGAATGTGTAGCTTGGTGAAGAACACAGGAAGCCCACCCAGCACACCACAGCCACCACATTCACACTAATGGTTCACGTACCACTCTCCCCCCCGCCCCTATCACCTACACGGCGTTCATACTTCCCTCCCTCCCTCCCTCTCTCCCTCCCTCTCTCCCGTCCCTGCCTGACTGCCCACCCATGTAGAAAAAAAGAAAGGATGGCTCTCTCTCTCTCTCTCTCTCTCTCTCTCTCTCTCTCTCTCTCTCTCTCTCTCTCTCTCTCTCTCTCTCTCTCTCTCTCTCTCTCTCTCTCTCTCTCTCTCCCCGTCACTATTTCCCAGAAGAATAAAAAAGGAAAGTTATACAAAGGGTAATTTCAGAATTAAATGTAAAGTTTCTACACGGGACACAAATTTCACAATGGTGTTTTCTTTTTATTTTTCCTTTTTTTACATGGAGGAGGTTAGACAAGGCAATGAAAATTAGAGAAAGCCCACTAAATTGTCCTAGCCCCCCTCAAAAAGAGTAAAAATAAGAAAACATTTATCAATCTATCAGTCAGTCAGTCCATGTATTTATCTATTTTATCTGTCTATCTACATGACCTTCTATCTATCTATCTATCTATCTATTTATCTATCTTTGTATGTATGTACCTTCTGTATATCAATCTACCTACCTACCCGCCAAGCTACCTACGTATTTATCGATCTGCCTTGCGCTCTACCTGTCAATCTACCTGTATACCAAATTGCATGATATGGACACGAACGAACGGAGATAAATATTACAGGATTAGTCACCGCGCGCAATACAAAAGAACATTTATATCCAGGCAATTATTTTACAAAGGAATATGTATAGCCAGACAATTAATTACCTTACTGTTAGTGTCTTTACTGCCTTAATGTTAGTATATATCACAATGCTAACTCTATAAGAATGGTGTGTGTGTGTGTGTGTGTGTGTGTGTGTGTGTGTGTGTGTGTGTAGTCTGAGTATAGAGTTTTGTCTACCATACAGGGTTTTGGAAATGCAGGCTAATCAGATCTACTTTTCAAAGGCTACGTTTTTAGACACAATCACACACACACACGCACACACACACACACACACACACACACACACACACACACACACACACACACAGACACACACACACACACACACACACACACACACACACACACCAATAAAACACCTAGATTCACTTTAATTTTTCTATCACCACCCTTCCCTCCTTCCTTCCTCCATTCATTCCCTCTTTCCTCCGGACTTTCCTTCCCTAACTTCCCAGTACGCCCTTCCTTCCCTCCACCACCACTACCGGCGTCTCACCCCTCTAGTAACCTGTAACTGACACGTAAGAGAATATATTGTAGTACTTCTGCTTCAGCCTGAGTTTCCTTACCACCCTTACCACCTTTCACTCATAATCTTAGGACTCTCTGCTGACTACAGACTAACGCAGCGACTCTTTACTAACTGTGACTGCTAATTATATCTGAGTAACCCTTGGTAATTTTACAACACTAAATTGCTGCTTCCTGGTATTCAGTTCTTTGCTGTACGTATGCGCTATCTTCCACACACACACACACACACACAGACACACACACACACACACACACACACATCCACCATAATCCCCAATATCAGTACAAAGTCACCTTAAGCGTAATAAATTTCATCGGTTATTCAGTGTAGAAGAACAGCTGCGTTGAATATGCATGGCAGTGTCTTGTGAGGCGTGGGCGAGGCGAGGAGGAGGAGGCGGCTATTACAAGAAGTCAATAATGAAGAGCCTCGTGTTATGTGAAGCGTCCTGGAAATACTAATGCATGAAGATTTACGAGTCATTACCGAGAGTGGCGTGTTTGAGTGAGTGCAGCGCGCCTCGCAAAGGCAAAGACAGCAAGCAGGGAGGGATTCAAGAAAACCCAGCGTGTGGTACTGATACTTTACTGTCAATGAGATTTTTTTCGTGTCTTCAATGAGATTTTTATTCGTGTTTTCATCTTTTACTCTGCTTTGAAGAATCATAGTCCGTAAAGGTGAAAATAACGTAGCGTCGTTGTTTGGAATATAAGAATGCTTTTCCTCAGTTTGTCAGTCTTATCTCTCTCAATAAAATAAAGAAAATAAATAAGATCCAGTCACGTACCGCTGCCTTTCACCATCACACGTCTGTCATTAATAATAAGTAACCTCAACGTAATCTACTGCCCGCGTCTTCCCTTCTTCCTCTTGGCCACCTCTACCTACCATCCCGCCAAGATAAAATAAAGTACGCTAGGAACGCAGCGTAAGAAGTACAGGAGACAAAAAATTAACTACAGAACACAAAGGGACACAAAGGAAGGACATATTGAGGACACTAAGGAATGCAAGAAAGCCTTCAGCCAAGATAAAGATGGAGGTACAAAAAGTGTGCTTCTCTACCACCAAACAAGGTTCTCGTAGCACTCTGCCTTTTCCCGTCACACGCCTGTCAGTGTCAATGAGTATCCTGTAAGTAGCCTAGTGCGCGGGTTTTCCTGTTGGTCACCCCTCAGCCGCCAGCCAGCCAAGACAAGGGTGCAGGTAAATAAATTATTCCTCTACCAGTGTCACGTATCACTCTGCCTTCTCCTGTCACACACCAGTCAGTGTGACCTTAAATAATCTGCCCGCGTCTTCCCTTTTTCCTCTTGGTGACCCTTCAGCCGCCAGATAGTGGTGGTAAATAAAGCGCTCCTCCCAAACAGTCACGTAGCTCTCTGCCATTCCCCGCCACACTCCCGTCAGCGTTAATAAGTAACCTCAAGGAAATCTAACGCTTCCTCTTGACCACCCCTCAGCCTCCAGCCAGGACAAAGGTGGAGGTAAATAAAGTGTTCCTCTCTCTACCACCAAACAAAGTATTGAAGTAATGGTGAGGGGCGGAGGGCAGCAGCAGCAGCCGCCGACCGCCCCGCCGCCACCCCGAGGGCCGAGTCCTTTCCTCGCAGCCTCAAAAATAACAAAATTGTTTCACCCTCGCTCAGCATGAAAGAGAAAGTATTTCTACCATAAAACCTGATGGAGGGGAGCACTGCCTGTCTTCCTCCCCTGCAGCGAGAGAGAGAGAGAGAGAGAGAGAGAGAGAGAGAGAGAGAGAGAGAGAGAGAGAGAGAGAGAGAGAGAGAGAGAGAGAGAGAAAGTTCCCACTGTGTGTGTGTGTGTGTGTGTGTGTGTGTGTGTGTGTGCACGTACGTGCGTGCGTGCGTGCGTGCGTGCGTGCGCGCGCGCGCATAAATAGATCCAGAAATAGATAGAAAACAGACGAGAGGGAGAGAGAGAGAGAGAGAGAGAGAGAGAGAGAGAGAGAGAGAGAGAGAGAGAGAGAGAGAGAGAGAGAGAGATTCATCCTTTATTAATATATAGGTTTCAGTGGCCAGAATAAAACATCACTACACTACAAGATGAACGCTGAAGATTTAAGATATTTGTTGAGTAAACACTAGCCACTATTGGATACTTTTTTTACTCGTATCTTTTTTACTGCACGAAAAGAAACTGGCCAAAGGCAATGAAAAAAAAAAGGAGATAAAAAGTTCCTCTGGCTGCTGGTCCGAAAAGAGAGAGAGAGAGAGAGAGAGAGAGAGAGAGAGAGAGAGAGAGAGAGAGAGAGAGAGAGAGAGAGAGAGAGAGAGAGAGTCACTTTAGTTTCCAAGGAGTCTCTGATACTCTCCCTTTGAAAGAGTTCAAGTCTTGGCGACGTGGCAGGTCAAAGCAAGGCAAGCGGGGCACACTTTACTGCTGAAAGATATGAAGGAGTGAAGAGACTCGTCAGCTTCTGCGTTACAAAGGTAGGCGGAATTAAGTTTGTATTCTGAAACGCTTTGCTCTCTCATCGTGATCATTTTCAAAGACTGCATAGAGATTTCCCGGATTCTCTCGAGTGTTCCTTTCTGTTAATAATATAGAAACGTTGATAATGTCACTAGAATCTTTGAAATATCCTTAAAAAACTCGTAACTTCATCTACATCCTTTGGAAACTAGTTGGGGTGAAGCATAGAAGCGTTTTAGAATATGGTCCTTAGAGTGAGAATGAATAGAAAATTTTGTTCAACAGAGCCATGAGATTTGGGAGTTTTTGGTGGAAGGTTTGTGGTCAACAAGTTCTGGGGGAGCAGTCAGTACTCATCAGTGTAAGGACTCACGAGAGGAACAGAAGCAAGGCAAGGGCTGTGGAATACTGAAAAAAAGAGAAGACAATGAACTTTGTAACTTGTTCTATTTATTTTATTTATTTGTCTTAATTTCTTTTTTCTTTTTTTCTTTCTTTTTACACGAGGAGGATGCGTAAAGGAACAAAAAATCGAATAAACGCGCTCAGTTTGCTGCTCCATAAAAGTTACAGGAGTTTCAGAGAAGTTTGCTAATCTGGTTCCCAAGATGTCTTGATTCTCTTCTGAAATAGTTCACGTCGTAGGAAGGAAAGAGAGAAAAAACAAACAAACAATTAAAGAGTTCCAGAGTTAGAGCGAGGGATAAAAGAGTGATAATAATGATGAGTTGTTTGAGCTCTTACATTAGTAGCATGAAGCTCTTGAAATAATTTACGTCGTAGAAAGCAGAAAAGACAAGTAACAAAGAAAGAGTTCCAGAGTTATTGAAAGGGATAAAAGACTGCATATAATGGTAAACTCTTGTATTAGTGGCATGAGAACATAAAACTTAGAACCTGCCACCATCACCTATAGAATCATCCACTGTTAACTGAAAGCTATATAATGTCTGTGCACTTATCACGTTCTTGCTGATTTTGTTGTCCTTGTCTTCAACCATATATGTGAACTGTTTCCCATAAAAACCTTATTCGTATCTCTTTTGATGAATTATTTAATCCGTTTGAATACGCTTATCCATCACCAGCACTGTACACCTTTCCAGTAAATGCAGCTTATTGCGTTTTAACCTTTGTTGGTAAGAATCATCAAGTCATCCTTCTTTGCGCGTACGCACACACACACACACACACACACACACACACACACACACACACACACACACACACACACACTGGCTTGAGGCGAGGCAGTTGGCTTGCATATTTGATCACAAATACTTTCCTGCTCCTTTAAAAGAAAAAAAGTGGTCTTTTCCTGGAGCCAAAAAGTCCTTCAGGGGGAAAATGTAGAGCGTGTCTTTGAACTCCAGTTAAATAACTTTTCCTTTCAAGAATAAAAAGAAGTAATAAACTCGTGAGCTTCTCTTCTCTTGCTCTCTTCCATGTTGGCTGAAAATGGAAATTACCACCGAAGTCTTTAGTATTTATGGCATTTCAATTAACTAGATACATTTTTCCATCCGTGAAGGAAATTGTGCTATGATATTTTTCCATATTTCCTTTTTTCTTTTCTCCGCGAGGCGAGTCTGGGTCACGGACACATGTAACTCGGTGCAATACGTAGTGTACCCACCCTTGATGCTCAGCGGGGAAGCTCTTTCTTAGTCCACACCGGCGCTTTATGACCTCATTGCTGCGGCGCCATAACTCACCCAATGTCCTTATTACTGTAGTGTTGCATCAGCAGGTGCGACCACGTGTAGGCCTGGTGGCTTCTTGGAGGTTCCATTATTTTTTTTATGTTTTTCTTACGTTCTTTTTCATGTACAGACCTGAAAGTCCTTCTACTCTCTGATAATGATGCGGGTAACTACAGAAAGTGACGAGTGAGTACGTTCATATGCATGGATTGAAAAATTAATCTGTCTGTAGTGAGAAGAATTAAAATTCCACCAAGGACTCTGTTAGCAGGATTCGGTTTAAAGTGTGTAAGAGGATTGTCAGCAGATCGCTCCATTAGAACCTGAATAGCTAATAAGAGACAAAGGGAATATTGTGAGTTGGTAAGTATGTGTTTGAGATTCCAACTTTGCGCCATGTGAACACTACGAGTAGAAAAGGATACTGGAGAAGGATACTGAATGTTGAAATCAAAGTTTGATCTTAGAAAGAAAGCATGATTTTGACCACTGATTGAAAGAAACCACAATTTTGATCGCTTACTGAAAAAAAAAAAAAATACACAATTTTTATCAATTATGAAAGAGGGAAAGTACAATTTTGGTGATACTGGTAGGAAGAAAGCTCAATTTTGACTGCGGAATGTCAAGAAGAAAGCAAAGGAATGCAGGCAAAAGGGCACAATTTTGTCAGGTAACAGAGAGATCTTTTATGGGTGAACATGTTGACAGGAAAGCTCAACTATTGAATACCAGAAAGGAAGCACAATTTCAGAACACAATATGGGGAACTGAAACAAACCCATAGCTTTTTCATTTAATGGATGAATGCCAGAGCCAGAATACGAAACTTGATTAAAAGGAGGTTTGATAACAGGCACAACTGAACTAACGTCAATATAAAGAGGCAAAAGGAAACCTAAAAATTATCCAAAACTGAACGACGACGATGGAATATTTTAGCGAGAAGCAATACAAATTTGTAAAAAGGTGTACGTCTGTGTGTGTGTGTGTGAAGACGCAGGTTGGAAAAGGATGAAATAGGGAGGGACGGTAAGGGAAAGAACAAAAAAAATATATATATATATATATATATATATATATATATATATATATATATATATATATATATATATATATATATATATATATATATATATATATATATATATAGCGAGGAAGGTGGAGCGGGCGAGCAGGAAGAGGTAAAGGGAACGGAAAAGAAGAATGAATAGAAGAAAGAAGGAAAAAGGGTTTGAAAAGGATAGAGGGAGAGAGAGAGAGAGAGAGAGAGAGAGAGAGAGAGAGAGAGAGAGAGAGAGAGAGAGAGAGAGAGAGAGAGAGAGAGAGGAAAGAGTGTATGGATAGTGGGAGAGAGGAAGAAGGAAGAAAAAAAACATAGAGGAAGTAGAAGAGGGTAAGCTGGGCGAAGCAGAGAGGCAGGACACCGCACAGGCCGTCTTGTCCTTTTCTTTGATGGCTCGCCAGTGGCCGCCTCTCTGGGCTGTACTTGAGGCTCCAATTTGTGCAGGTGCGGGCCAGCAGACCGAGCAGGGGGGAGGAGGTGTGGGGGGGGCTGATATCCAGGTCTTTTGGGTCTGGGGTCTTTCAGCGCTGACGTCCGTGATGAATCAAAAAGTACGTGCGTGCCTCGTGAGTTGTGTGTGTGTGGTGATGCTTGGCTGGTCTAGCGGGGCAGGGAAGGAGGGATGGATGGATTTCCTGCGTGTGTTTTTTTTTTTTTTTTAATGTGACAGTAATGATGGTCTGGGTGTGTCGAGAGTGTTTCTTCAGCCAGGGGACTTATAATATATTCTTCCCTCTCTCACTCATTCACCCGCTCATTCACACGCACAAACAAACAGGAGCATGCGTGGATAAAGATAAAGATTCATGAGCCTACATATCTTTCTATTTGTATATCTGTGCATTTATCCTTGTTTCTGTGTTTCTACCTGTCTGTCTGTCAAGCTGTCTACCTATCTATCTATCTATCTATATCTATCTATCCATATATTTCTATCTATCTATGTTTATATATATCTTTCATTGATGACTCTATCTTTCGTGTGTCCGTGCATGCTTTCACACACTGCCCGAGTAAAGCACGAGCGTGCACGCTAGGCAGCCTCCAGTTCACGCTGAGCGACACGAGGGAGGTCAGGGCGTGCACCTGGCCGGCAGTAGGGCGGGAGGCTGCCGCCCCTCCGCCTGCCTCCATTGATCGCCGCCGTTCAAGTAGTGGACCTTGGGCTGTGTGACCATCACTCCGCCGCCACCTGCACTCCCGCGCTCTTCGGGACTGCATTTTCTTTTTCAGGCCCATGTTCTTTCACCTCCATTTGCTCCACTTTCGTTCTTTTACACGAGTGAAAATTCTCAGGATAGCACCATTCCCTTGCGGGCGAACCACTGTAATTACGGCTAAGTAGAGTGTTTGGCCACGTTGATCAATACCAACAAGACCTCCATTCACCCCTTGACCCCGCGCCGCCACCGCCACCACCACTGCCACCGCCACCACCACCAGCACTACCATCCGACGCATCAAGGGCACGGATTCACGAACTCGAACAATCCCTCTCGTCGGCCGTGAGTCTCCGCGCCTTAAAGAGCGCCCTCTTACCCCAGATCGGCCGCCGCGCCTTCCCCTTGTTTATGTGAGTCCTGCGCACCCCACCGCTTGCTCCTGTCTAGGCCGCTTTATCACTTTTCCTCACAGACTGTGTCCCGATGCTCGATTGTTATGGATACACTCGCTATGCACACACTCGGTTTCTTTTTTGTCCCCTGGCCGGATTAGTTCATTTACTCGTCCTCCCAAATCTCTGGTCACATTAAGATTAGCCTCGACACCTGCACACTTGGGTCTAGTTGGGTTAGGTTTGGCTGGGCTTACGTAAACTTGGCTGGGTTACGTAAACTTGAAGTAAAGTAGTCGTTTGTATATAATCAGAAACAAAGCGAAAGGAAGAAAGGAGGTACGGGGGACTACAGCATCTACAGAAGAAGAAAAAGAAGAAAAACAGTTGCAACAAACAACAAAAGAAGGAGGAGGAGGAGTAGGAGAAGGAGGAGGAGGAGGAGGAGGAGGAGGAGGAGGAGGAGGAGAAAGAAGAGGAAGAGGAGAAGGAGAGATGACAAAAACAACAATGATTTATATATGTTAGTCTTACGTAACATACTCTTACGTAAACTTACCTAACCTAACTTTACCTAACTGAAGCCCACCTAGCTTTGATTTACCTAACCTAACGTAACCTAACACTCTTACGTTACTTTAACCTAATCTACCCAACCCAGCTTCGATTTATTTACTCTAACCTAACATACACTTACGTAACTTTAACCTAATCTATCCAACCTGCTTCAATTTACTTAATCTAACTTAACCTAACCTAAAGTAAAGCTGCAGTGGCTAACTTTCATACGATCCCAAAACTTCACAACACACACAAAAAAAAAGTAACAACTTATTTTTTTTCTCTCCCAGTGGATCTAAACAGCATCAGTTCATCTCTTCTAATCTAAGCTAACCTAACTTAACGGCTAACCCACATAAGATCCCAAACCTCACAACACAAATAAACTGAGTAACTCGATAATTTTTTTCTCCCAGTGGACCTAAACAGCATCAGCTCATCACTTTGTCCCTTGCCATTACTCTTACGTCCTGCTCCTCTCTCTCCATTAAGGTTCAGCTCAACTCCTCAGACGCTAATTCAATGATCCCTCTGTCCCTGCTTCCCGCGGTATGATCATAATGCCCGGCGGGAGCACGTCACGTCAACTTCCTCACTGCACGGCAAAACTCTTCCGACTAATGGCACGGAAGCTGCGTTTGCATTAACCTGTCTCTTAGTCTCGCGTGTACTTCCTGTTTCTTGTACATAATTGCTGCTGTCACTCGGTCATATAATGGTTCTTTTTTTATTCTCTTTTCCTTATCAGTATTTACCGGGCTGAGGGAAAACACACATTACCACATACTGTTTGTCTTTTAGTCTCGCGTGAACTTCCTGTAACCTGGTCTATCTTACGACGGTTTGTTTTCTTCCTTAATGATATTTACCAGACTCGGAAAAAAGTAAGAAAACAAAAGGCATCTACCTTCCTGCTTCTTGTACACAATTACTGCTACCAGATCATATCACGGTTCTTTTTTTTTTTCAGCAGCAATACTAGGGTGGGATACATTACACTGTTCTTCCATTTATCCATGTATCTTCTCTTGTTTCCCCCCATCACCGTGAGCCGCGCTGGAGTGGTGCAGTGAGCCGTGAACTTTAAGGCGAATGATGGACATAAAACTGGGCGCATTCACGGTATCTGTCTGTGCTGGCAGGAGAGGAGGCCGGGAGGTCCCTGGACATCCTTATGGCCATCACGTTATCCCAGTACGCGGCTCCTGCCCTCCTTCCCTTGTTCCCAGCGGGTGGTTTTTGCTGTAAATGTCATTCACGTGTAGCACTCAAGGGGCTGACCTCCACTAACCAGAGCAGGTCGTGTGTGTGTGTGTGTGTGTGTGTGTGTGTGTGTGTGTGTGTGTGTGTGTGTGTGTGTGCTTATCAATTCACTGTAAAATCGCAAGATAGCAAATACGTTTGAAATAGTACATGATAAAAAAAAATAAATAAATCTATATTTTGCCACGAGAACCACCAGCGTTACATAGACCGACAGAAACTAATGATGCACGGTAAACACACTCGAGCATCAAAGCACCAAGCGTAACGAGAAGCATGAGGCAGCAACTCCACGTGTCTGGATGAAGGCGTCAGTCCCCCACACTCCGTCAAAATACAGTTATGCAAGAGAAAGAATAGAGAGAATACTCCCAGACGGACCGAGCCTTTCATCCAGTCCTGCCGCGATGTCGTGCTTAAAGAAACATATAAGGAACATATTCTGAAACACCTCGGTGCCGCATCTCCACTACACTGCAAAGGCTCTAGTAGAAGACATGTGGATTTTAATGGTGTTTTTATGGCTCTAGTGACAGAATAACAAGATTTCTGCATTTTGACAGAAGATAGACACTTGACAACCCGGCTAATCATCTCAGTGGCATTTGAAAATAGTCGTGGTGAGCAAGCAAAGCGTTTCTGAATACTGGCCTAATACCCAGCAAGTGATTCCCTGGGTTATAATACTCCATCCAGCGCGGCTCACTGAACGCATCACCGCCACCGATAAATAATTACAGTCCACAGCAGGGTCGCGGCGGCAACGACTTTCCCTCCCCTTCCATCACATCGGAAAAACATAAAATGGAATTGGATTTCTTTCAGTGCTTTTTTTCCCTATTCTCTTATCATGGCTCAGGGAACAGTCCTGTGTTGTCTGCGAGCACGAGCCACAAACAGGGACATGGAGCGGGTGTTCGTCAGGGCCCAGCGACGCACCGCCACACTGTCCCTTCTTTACTACGCCATCCAACCGCAAAAAAAAACCTGAACCAACACGGCAAGGGGCGAGGCAGCAGCGACCCACGGCCTTCTCCTCATCCTCCTCCTGCATTTATGAATAGTTGAATTTTGCAGTAGGAAATACCCTGAGCTGGCGACACACAACAGAAACACAGCTCTTCGGGGGATGCAAGATTCAATACCACCCAGCTGCTCTCAACATTTTCCCTTCCCAGGTCCTACTACCATTACTATTTCCCGCCATTGAGGAGCAGTTTGGCCCGAGCCGCCAAGCCTGAGCGTGTTTACGAGGCTGGCCGCAGGAAACCCAACCCGCGACCCGCCACTGCAAAGGCTTCCTGACGTGTTATGGGTGTGAATGTATTAACCTTGCCCCGATAAACACACACGCCTACACACACACACAAACACCTAGACACACATGTACGCGTGGGTTTATATTCATATACACACACACACACACACACACACACACACACACACACACACACACACACACACACACACACACACACACACACACACACACAACTGTTTTGTTTCTCTGTTTACCTGTTTAATTATGTATGTATGTATGTATGTATGTATGTATGTATGTATGTATGTATGTATGTATGTTTGTACGTATGTATATATGAATCTTTTTCTATCTATATATCTATTTGTTTATCTCTATCCGTCTGTCCGTTTTGTCTTGTCTGTCTGTCTGTCAGCCTGTCTGTCTGTCTGTCTGTCAATCTATCTACCAGTCAACCTATTTACCTGCCTTTCTGCGCGTCTTTTTATCCTTACACACACACACACACACACACACACACACACACACACACAGACACACACACACACACACACACAAAACAAGCAACCGTCTTGAGCCGCAGCGATCACAACAGCAATTTCCGTGTTTTGTACTGGTGAAGGGCCGCATCTGAATCATGCATGGGAAGGTTCGGCTCGCCATGCACGGCAGCAGAGGCAGGTTACTCCGCCGGCCACCGTGTTTTGTGAAGGCAGTGAGGGGACCGGTGGGAGGAGGCAGGAGGACGCATATTTGAAATCAGGTCAGCTATGTACTATACTTAAGATAAAACTAAGGCACTGTGTATTCTCCTCGTAATTTTGATATTGCCTAACTGTTCATGAATTCTTACTTCCTTTCCTTCGTTATTTCTTTTGTCATAAACCGCAATTTTTCACTAAGTTTCCTCCCCGATCGAGTCCACTTACAGACGTCACTTCCACACTGTCTGAAAAAACGATGCGATTATTTCTTTTGACATCTCGAAAACTTCCAGTCATCAGTTGAATCTAGCGGCTCAGTCCGGG
>NC_087190.1:457500-472500 GCF_035594125.1 Scylla paramamosain | reverse complement strand
CTCTCTCTCTCTCTCTCTCTCTGTCAAGTAGACTACGTAAAGAGAGAGAAACGAAGGAGAAAAGAAGAGGGAGATACCAATGACAAGAAGAGCGGGAAAGCTAAACACGCCTTCCGTATAACCACCACCACGATTGCCCAGAGAAAAAGAAAAGGAGAAAAAGAAAAGGCGGAGAAAGCAATGGAAAAAGAGAAAGTGAAAGCGAAATATGTCTTCCCTTCACCACCACCACCACCACCACCACCACGAATATGTAGAGACAGAAAAAAAACTGAAGACGAAAAGAAGTGGAAGGAAATAATGTAAAGGATAAACGGGAGGAAGCGATATTGAATAGCAAAGTACTGCCGTGTCCACCATCACCACTGCCACTACCACCAAGCCTCTTGTACCCCTGTCCCTTGCTCGCCACACAGTCCACACCTTATCTCAGTTACCACACTCCGGCGTCCAACCAGTGCAATCCAAATCCTTTAACTCTCGTGAAAGTGGGATCGAATGTCACTAAAGGGAGTCGAAATCTATGAACATGAAACTTGATATGCGTAAAGTACTGTTTTGTGTCGAGATGGAATTTCTTTTCTTAATTTTCTTCAGCGACGACTGTCTTTTTGTCTGGTAAACTTCACTATTTGTAAGTTTGGTGCGTGTGAAGGAAAGTCTTGCTCATTATCTTGAACTTTGGAGAAAAGAAGCCTCGATCATTACCTGTCTGAAGCTCCGGTATGAGCGCCGCGCCTCCCTGCGTGCGTGTGGTCATGGGGAGGAGACATACAGACAGACAGACAGTAGCGGGTGTGGTCGTGGCTGAGGTAGCGGTGGCAAGGGTGATTTTGGCGTGGTTGGTCGCGGATATGTTGGTCGTGGCTGTGGTCGTGGCGAGGGAGTCGTGACAGGCATAGTCGTTGCGGTGGTGGTCACGGCAGGCGGTGATGCGGCGTGGACGCAGGAAATGAACACACCAGAATGTATTGCTCACATTCTCCAACATTTACATATTCCTGTGATGTCGAGTCTCAGGTGATGAGCAACATTTGAAACTCAAACGTAAAATATTAACTAATACGTATGAAAGTACTTTACTGCTCTACTGAATAAATATATTTTTTCCCCCATATGTTTTGCCATTAAAAGCAAAACAGGATTCTTTTAAAAGTATTTTTTGAAAGCGTTACAATGAAACCAAATTTACATGTATTTCCTGTTATACGCAATTTTAAATTCTACGACATAAAAAATGCTTTAAAGTTTACAGATAAAAAATCCTTTACTGAATTTTAGCAAACGATTTTTCCTTCCACTGAAGCGAGTGGTGGTGCGTTTCTCTCTCTCTCTCTCTCTCTCTCTCTCTCTCTCTCTCTCTCTCTCTCTCTCTCTCTCTCTCTCTCTCTCTCTCTTTGCCAGAAAAAAAGAAAGCTGGACTGGGAGCGTGTAAGTGTGGGTGGAGACGCGAGCAGAGGTGTTGTGGTGCTTATGTGGCGGCCTCACCAACTCTTAACTATTTCCATGGTGATTACGACACCTAGGCTCTTCAAGACACAAAATTATATTAAAACTATCCTCCAAATACAAGACATTCTCTCTCTCTCTCTCTCTCTCTCTCTCTCTCTCTCTCTCTCTCTCTCTCTCTCTCTCTCTCTCTCTCTCTCTCTCTTTATTCTGCGGCTGATCAGCACTTGATTATTCCCGCGGTGATTACGACACGTTCTGAACTTTTCAAGACACAGCTAAGCCTTACTAAGCCATGTATAGTCAAAAACTCTTCGCTACATCAACTTTCCTTTAACTGGCTGCCTTCAATCTCAAACACTGCCGCGGCGTTGCATCTCTTACTATCTTCTACTGTTATTTTTATGGTTACTGCTCCTCTGAACTTGCTAACTGCATGCCTCCCACACTCCGGCGGCCTGGATACACGAGACTTTCTATTCATTTTCATCCATATTTTTCTTGCCTTACACGATTGGATGGATGCAATATCCATGAGATAAATGAATACACAGATATTTAGATAAACAGATAGATAGATGAATATATAGATATGCAGATAAATACAGACAAAAATAAACAAGCAGATATACAGATAAATAGATAGATAGATAGGTAGATAGATAAACAGGTAAATAGATAGATAAATGGATAAATAGATGAAAAGAGGCAAACACTGATTGATGAATATGTTGAAATCTGCATAAAAAAATGATAAAAAAAAAAAAAAGGAAAAGCTATCAGAATCAGCCCAACTATTCCCTGAGTGGCCATTAAAGAGAAGACCAGACAAAGCACACCACCACCACCACCAACACCAATACTTGTTCCAGCTCCCTTGCTCGGCACAGCGCCACCTGCCCGCCTGCCCACCACCACCCGGACCTTTACAAGCGGAGGGAACGTTCCCCTCTTTAAAAGTTGTACAGAGACTGGGAGAAAATTCACGGCATCTGCTTTGTTTCCCTCGAACTCATTAAGGAGCAGCACTTGGCGGGCTTTCTCCCTCATTTATTTTGCATTACCTGAACTGCCTTTGTCGAAGCAAATATTAAGGGAATTTTTTCTAGTTTTTTTTCTTTATAGGTACAAGGGAGGGAAATACAAGATGATATTAGCCTTCGTTGATGCAAAAGGTGATTCTGTCTGGTTAACTTCTATTTTTTTATTATTATCTGCTTAGGAACGGCATATTCAGATACTTATTTTTTGTTGTTCATGTCTTTCCTCTTTTGTAGCTTTTCTTATCTTTTTTTTGTACTTCACATATATATATAAATATATATATATATATATATATATATATATATATATATATATATATATATATATATATATATATATATATATATATATATATATATATATATATATATATATATATATATATATATATATATAAAAGAAGAAAATTACGATAGACTCAAAAACCTAATAATACCAACATTGCTTCTGTCCAAGTAAGTGATAGAGGAAATTAACGCATATTACTTTTCTTCCCCTAACGATATGAGAATGTAGAAAAAAATCCTTGATATCTTAACCATTGTTGAAGCAAATGATACAGTGAACTAAACAAAATTGGTCTGTCGTTGAAGTAAATGATATAGAAAATTAATGCATATTAGTTTCTTTCCCTTAACAATATAAGAATGAAGAACAAAAAATCACAATTATCGAAGCAAATAATAAAGTAAACCAGAGCGAAACTGGTCTCTTTACTGTACATTCCCGCTTATAACACGGTTCTAAAATAATTGAATAAATATAAAGAAAAAAAAAAAAACGAAAAAAAAAAACGAAAGGCAAATTTAGTTTTACTCCAGGGTGACTCAAATGAAACAGCAAATCTCATCTTTATGTCACATGATGAAGGGGGATCCGTGGGTGGCGCAACAACACAATACAAGGCCTGACTGCACCAATCACGCGGGGACTCACTGACATACTCACCCTGTGGCGGCGTGTTTGATCGGCTCAGCCCTTTGTCCCGGCGCGGTGGTGGGCGAGTAATTAACCCTTTGACTAGTAAGGCTTTGTCACAGTTTAATAAAATGGTCTTGTGTAGATTAAGATTATAATTCTGAAAGATAAGTGTTAGCAAATTATTCACATTTTGAGTGTACAGATTTAGACGATATTTTGAAAGATACAGTTAGAGCAAAGGAGTACTCGAATATCCACGAGAGTCTTTCAGTGACTGGTTGATTGACTGACTGAATGGTGGGTGATAAAAAAAAAAAAAAGTCAGAAAAGTAAGTGTTGAAATATTGAGCAAAGTGTAACAGTTGTTGGCTGATTGAGTGGCTGACTGATGGGTGATAAATAATAAGTCACACCAAAGAAAGTGTTCGAATATTGAGTAGAATCTATCAGCGGATGTTTGATTGACTGGTGAGTGATAGATGATTGGCTGCTGGGATGATGGCTGCCTGTATGGTGATGGGGTGAGTGGCTGGCAGGTGACAGGGCTGGCATCACTGGTACGCAGGTAGCGTATATTAAACGGCAGCCTCTTGAACAAGTTTACATGCATTTATCACTTATTAAATGTAACAGTATTGATTACCGATTATGCAAAAACCGGGGAATGAGCAACTAACACGATAATGTGATAATTGACATGTTCTTGTTTTTTTCTCAATTTCGATTTATATTTCGAGACAAAGTAGAAAGAAGTCTTCGTCAGATTACCCAGGTTATGAACGGGAGGGGAAAGAGCCTGGGCAGAATGAGGCTAAAAGGGCACTGAAGTAATAAGCCACATGAGTCAACGCTAGACAGTAATCACGTACACTGTGACATGCAAACTTGTTCTCGCTGATGTTTTAAAGCAAAAAAAAAAAAAAAAAAAAAAGTAAGAAAAAAAGAAAAGAAAAGAAAATGTAACTGGTTTTTACACTGAAACACCGAAAAAAAAAACTACCTAACATCATCATATCTACCAATGTTAAACTATTCCCCCACGCAGAAAAACAAAGTGGAAAGAAGTTAAAATATTTTCCCAACACTCCACGGGAATTTACTAAAACAGACAATGATTTCCCTGAAGTACGCGTGTTGCCTTGATTGCAGGTGCATGATTAATTAATGCCCGCCAGTACACGTGGCTAAAACGCACCACTTCACTTTTATTATCGCAATACGGAGCCTGGATATTGCGAGTCATTTAGCCCTATAGTTCCCATTAATATCCATTTTTTAGCTGCCGGAATTACGAAAAATTTCCATTCTCGTACATTCATAGTTGCCGTCTTGCATTGCTGAGAGAAATGTGACTGTGTGGGTAGCGAATGAGGAAGGATAGAGCGAGTGAGGGGTGAAGGATAGAGAGAGTGAGGGACGAAGAATAGAGAGTGAGGTAAAAGGGTAGAGAAAGTGAGGGATGAAGGACAGAGCGAGTGAGGGATGAAGGACAGAATAAGTGAAGCTAAAGAGTAGAGTGAGTGAAAGACAGCGCTAGTGATGTTTAGGACGAAGCGAGTGAGGCTGAAGGGATAAAGGAGTGGCGAGTGCTGAGGGGTCGGGGCAAACAGTCACGCACAACACAAATTTCCGGAATGGTCACAGGTATTTCTGATGCAGTGGAGATGAAACGTGAATGAATTAGTTAACTGATGGAGGAAATTGATCAGTCTCATTGGAATTGCTTTCTCTCTCTCTCTCTCTCTCTCTCTCTCTCTCTCTCTCTCTCTCTCTCTCTCTCTCTCTCTCTCTCTCTCTCTCTCTCTCTCTCTCTCTCTCTCTCTCTCTCTCTCTCTCTCTCTCTCTCTCTCCTGGCTACCTTTTTTACATGAAATAAAATCTTAGATAATATTCAATGCGTCCTGGAATCGCTACCAATATCAAAATACGTACTGTGGGTCAGATTACCTGATAAAGCTTTGCACTTCCACTCACATTCCGCAAGTGAAATCATTGCTACGAACTTCCAAGTAAGTGTTAACATTTACCTACCCGACAGATGTTTTTTTCTTGTTTTTAGGGAATCCGTCGTTGAATAATACAAAGGGGTGTGGTAGAAGCGTTTCAAAGGCGGTCACAGTTTTTTTTTTTTTTTTCTGTGACTTGCAAACAAAATACAGTAATTAGAAGTAGGACAATTCGGGCGGTAGGGAATTATAATTTTGATCATACTCGACAAACATTTTTTTAGGAAATTCCATGTTGAATAATAGAACCTTGAGTCTGTGCACTGGGAGATGCGTTTCTGTGACCGTCGAATTTACATTTTTTTTCTCTCTCCAACAAAGCGAGAGACAGTAATTAGAGGCCAGAATAACTGAGCCGGTTGGAAATTATAATTCTAATATAGATAAAAAAAGTTCTGACCATTGCTGAGGATTTCTAAGCCTCTAACACTGACGACATCCAGCGACACAACCATTCATACTTTTAAAGGGAACACCAGGTACCTTGTAGAGAACCAGGACGTGGAACTCAAATGAATTAAATGTATGGGAAAGAAAGGGACAAGAGGAGATGAACAATTACTAGTGCTTATAAAATTGTATGCTTCTTTTTCTTTTTCCCTACTTTTTCTTTTCTTCTACTTTTTTTTTTCTTCTTCTCCCACGGTCGGGAAACGATGATACAGCAGTCACTACAATCTTGTTATAAGATCCACAAACTTAAATTGTCAATAGATTGGAGGACTTAAGATTGAGGGAAAAACTTTACAGAGTGGGAGTGAGTGCGGTAGATTACTGAGAAAACAAAAAAACACAGGAAATAAAGGAAACTCTAAGAATCCTGCAGGCCTACATGTGACAGTCATATATAAAACATTACTGTACGTATATCCACATATTACTCCATTATTATTTTAGTCAGGTATTGCCAGTGACAGTATATACCTCTAGTAATATAACAAATGTGTAGGAAGGTGAAAGAAGCCAGCAGGCCTACACGTGGGCTGTCCCAGTATAAAAACATTACTTACGTATATCAACATATTACTCTTATCAATATTTTTTTAATCAGCTACTGACCGTGACCTTTAGTAATGTAACTGTAGTAATAATATTGTTCCTTTCTTTGCTTCTACGTGTGTTTGTACTTTATATTTCATATACGTAGTTCGTAATTGTGATATTCTTACCTTTTGTTAGTATTTTTGCTAATATGTATGTTTGTACTTTGTTTCACTTACGTAATTCGAGCTTTATTGTGATGGTTCGTAGGTGTCGACTCAACTTTACTAATTTTTACTGCCTAGTCTGCCCGCGGTTCTCCCTTTCTCGTGTACCGTATATTTTAAAATTTACTGAAGCCTTAGTATGAACACAAGAAACGCTAAAGGAGAAGAATTGACCCTTAGTAAGAACTCTGGCGTATCTTATCTTCACCTGTCTGAGATACAGTAACATACTCCCGGCGTTCCCGTTCCAGGATTCGAACCCTCGTCCCTCGTAATGTCAGGGTAAATATATAATGTGCCGCTGATGAAATGGTACATAATTCACATTCACATACTATTTATATCGAGGTCTTTTTTTTTCCATTTATTAATTTTTTATTCCTATGGCGGCGCGAGCCTTCATTCGTATATGCTGGTTTTAGTCATGCTTTTAATTAAATCCTGCTTCCTGACTCCAATGTTTTGTTTTGTTTTTTATCTCTCGGGTCAGACCTCCTATGCCTTAGAAAAAAAAATCAATGTAATTTTCTCAGCTTGTCCCATGCCGACTGCAGTTTCTTAAAAGGAGCGCCAAGGTAGCATTTTTTTCCATTTTTCGTAGTCATTGGTCAACCTTCCTCAGACACAAGAACGAAAAAATAGACTACGTTTCACAATCCATTCCTTTCAATCCAGCACCATATAGTATTTTTTGTTTTATTTCGTGTAGTCTTCGGTCAGTTTTTTTTTCCCCCATCTTGTAGTCTTGGTCAGGCTCCTTCAAACAATAAAAGGAAAAAAATAAATAACACAGCGTTTCAGACTCTGTTCATCTCAGCCAGCGCTTCTCTCCGACGCCGGATCCTCCCGGGCGAGTCTTTTGTCCAGTATGAAATATTTACAAGAAAGTCTTTTGGTGAGGCCGAGCGAGTGTAAGAGAGAGAGAGAGAGAGAGAGAGAGAGAGAGAGAGAGAGAGAGAGAGAGAGAGAGAGAGAGAGAGAGAGAGAGAGAGAGACGGGGGCACTTCACACAGAGCACCCACGATGACCTCTGTGTAGCCAAAGGCGTGGAGGAAAATTCATTGCCGGAGGGAAAAGAGGTAAGGACGAACGAGATGAAGGAGAGAGAGAGAAAGAAAGAAAGAAGGAGAGAGAGAGAAAGAAAGAAAGAGGGAGAGAGAGAGAAAGAAAGAAAGAAAGAGGGAGAGAGAGAGAGAAAAAGAGAGCGAGCGAAGGAAACGTTGAGAAAGTGAATGGGTAAGAAAGTGGGAGCGCGTGTGAAGGAGGGGCAAGGTTCAAAGGAGAGGTTGGGAGAGCTGGAGGTCACTGGAGAGCTATGAAGGAGCCACTCCGTTCAGGCTGGAGTAATACATTTGGCGGGAAATAACCGGGGAGGGCTGAGGACTGGGCGGGGAGGACTAGGGGCGTGTGTGACGGAGGGGAGAGGAGGGTGGAAGAGAGATCGAGGAAGGAAAACTATGACAGCAGGAGAATGGGATAGATGGAGGAGGGAGGAAGCGGTGGAAGGGTGTGGGGAGGGCGTGGACATAAAGCTAGCCTGACGATGGTGTCCGTGCGGAGATAAGAAAGGCAGAAAATAGAGCCGTGAAGGGAAGGAAGGAAGGAGAGGAGGGGAAGCGAAGTGGTGCTAGCGAGGAGGAAGGAAAGGGGCGACTTGGGCCACTGTGATTTAAGACGCCTCGTAAAAAAAGAAATATAATCCAGAGAGACACATGAGCTGGAACGAGGGTCAATTTCTGTGATCGGCGAGTCATCAAAGGCAGGCTGGGCGCGATGAGGCGGCGCTACCCGGCTGGCGGACCCGAATACTTACAAGGCGACGGGCAGTGTTGTGTTGCGTGAGGAATGTTTCATGGCAGCGTTTGTTGACCGGTTCACTGCTTGACTCAATCACGTCTTCTTATAAGAGACGGATGAGGAAACACAAAGCAAAGCTGAAGCTACGGCCACTGAAGTGTTATTGCTCACTGTTCCCTGTCTGACGTAATCACGCCTTTTTTGCGACGAATGATCAAAAATAAGCTACGAGCACTGAAATATTTGATTTACTTTATCTATTATTTTGTTTACTCACTGGTGCCTACACTGCAAAGTTGTACAGATAATACCATATTAGAAAGTTTAGAAACTCATAGCTGTCATACATCTAATAGGTTTTAATATAATTTATTGGGCTTTTCAAAAGTTTACATAATTATAGTGATAATTTAACAAATATATTGTTTCATCAGCGTAGAAAACACTCATGAAAACCCGATTAATCTCTTTGTGGCTCTTAAAGAAAATGTCTTCAAGAGAGAGAGAGAGAGAGAGAGAGAGAGAGAGAGAGAGAGAGAGGGGGAGAGAGAGAGAGAGAGAGGGGGGAGGGAGGCATTTCAATACACGAACCAAGAGTTGTGAACAAATAAGACAAGATTTAAGGAAAAAGAGATGAAAGGGTAAAATGGACTCGGCGTATACACACACACACACACACACACACACACACACACACACACACACACACACACACACACACACACACACACACACACACATGCGCGCGCGCCCCTCGAAGGGTAAAGAGACTTACCAAGGCGCTGTCGGTCCCCAGGACTGGTGCATCATCTCCGTATCATCTCCGGTATGGGATTGCCACCGCTACTCTCGGCCACACGACAATGGTACATCCTCAGTGGTACGGGAAAGGAGGGTACACTGGGGGCAGCTGAGAAAGAGAAAGAAAAAAAAAAAAGTAGATATATAAAAAAATGGTGGTCAGGTTTAACAAAGGTATATTCACGGTAGTCACTTGATGTAAAAATAGTTATAGAAAAGGTAGGAAGACGGTAGTTAGCGATGTGTAAAAAAGTATAAAGGAAGGAACGTACTCGGTTGTGAAATTATATAAAAAAAAAGTGTTTGAAAAATTAAGTATATCGTGAAAGGTAATATAACAAAAGGCAGGTACAAGACGAACAGGCGATAACAGAAAAAAAAAAAAAGGAACATGGTGAATACGTGACAGAAAACATGAAATAAAGTCACGAACAAGACACACGATGGATATAAGAAAGGCAGATACGAGGTGGACAGGTAATAAAAAGAAAGGTACAAGGTAGACGGGTGATATGAAAAGTGACGTACAAATATGACAGGTATGCGGTAGACAGATCACTAGACAGGTATGCGGTAGACAGATACACTAAAGGTAGACACACTGTGAATAGATACTAGAAAGAATACTAAGAAGACAGTGGACAGGTGAGACAAAAAAAAGTACAAAAGATCACAGGAGAGCTTCTGAGAAAACGTTGCAAAGGAATGAGACAAGGAATTCGAGTGAGAAGGAAGAGGAGAACTGAGTCTGAGATGAGCAAAGTGAATGAACTGGCAAAAGGAAGACTGAGGAAATAAGACTGAGGAGGAGGAAGAGGAGGAGGTGAACTGAATACAAGTCTTGCGATGTGAAGGAGTAGGTGGAAGAAAGTATGGTGCACCCTATTGCCAGGAAAAAGGAGAGAGGTAAGGATGGAGGAATCGGTGAAGCGTGCAGTAAGATGAAGGGAGAGAGAAGAAGAGAGAGCGAATCCATGGAAGGAAACTAAAGAATTGAGGTGAAAAGTTATATACTGGGAAGATAAGAAAAATATCTTTATATTGCGACGGGTGAGAAGAAAATGTCAAAGATAAGCGAGAGAGGAAAATAAAAGGAGGAAGATGAGAAGGGGGTCCAAAAGGAGAGGGAAGCCTCGAGAAGAAAGGAGTGAAGAGAAAAATATAAGTACGTTCTGAAAGAGACGAAGAAGTGAAACAAGGAAAGGAAAATTGAAAGCGACATCAGGAACTCCAGATCAAAAATAAAATAATCGAGAATGATTTTGCACCAATAAATAAAGAGAGGAGACAAACAGAAAAAAAGGTCACAGGAAACAGGGAGAGACGAAAATACCTGGAAGGATGAAGGCAGGAAGAAGACAAATAAAGAAGGGTGGGAACGGAACAGAGAAAAAAAAAAATAGTAAAAAAAAAAAAAGACATTCTGACAGTAACGGGAAATGAAGGACTAACGGGAAGTAGACAGTAAAATAGAAAATGGTGGACGGGAAAGAGGTAAAAAAGTGAACAGTTTACGGAAACGTGGAGCTGAAAAAAGGAGGAAAAAAGATAGACTAGTTGATTTATAGAGAAGTAAAACTAAATATTGAGAAAAACGTGGTATGGGATGGGAGGAAGCGAATTGAGAGGGAGGGAAAGGTTAAATCTTCTCCCACGCATGTACACACACGCAGTATAGAATATATATAAAAAATAAAAAATCGTGCTATTTAAAAATTTAAAATTCAATACAGATGAAAAGGAAACTTGTATATCTAGTGAATCACGTTGAATTCCGGTATGCTTGTCAAAGAAGGAAAATATTCATGGAAATATTGTTTGTGAAATACACCAATTACTCTTTTATAAAATTGTCAAAATAAAAAAAAAAGTAAAAAATCGTGCCATATATAACTCAGCACATGTAGAAAAAAGCAAAAGTTGTATTCTGTTCACTCACGTTGAATTGTATAAGAAATAAAATTGTATATGAAAATTAATCCTTAATGTTCGAAGAAATATTGTTTGAAAAATACATGATTGAAAAATACATGAATTATTCCTTTTAAAAACTCGTCTCTTCCTGCACTCCTGAGGCAACGGTAAGCAACAAGAGGAAAAAAGTCATTCTGATGATAATAATGATGATAATTAGGATAATGAGGATGATAATTAAAATGATGATGATGATGATGATGATGATACGGATGGTGTTATTTTTATGACTGATACAATACACCCTCACATCACACACACACACACACACACACACACACACACACACACACACACACACACACACACACACACATCACAACACAACAAATCCAACACACTCACACAACAGACCTTTACAAAGACAATCCATAACACACACACACACACACACACACACACACACACACACACACACACACACACACACCGTGACAATAATCATCAATAATCCAGATGCCCCGAGCCACACACACACACACACACACACACACACACACACACACACACACACACACACACACACACACACACACACACACACACACACACACACACACATTCCTATCGACAATTTCGCCTTTCATTCCAAAGTGACCATTACAGTATATAGTGTCCCCCTTCTACCTTTGACGCCGGCGGCTGATGGACTGAAATAGGACGCGGTATTAATAGTCCCCGACCCGCGGCGACGACACCCGATGCAGCATGTATGGGAGGGATTCGCACTCTGACAGGATGGGGAGGTGACGTTACTGCCCGTCTTCCTACCCAACCCTACGTGCGCTTATTGATACACACACACACACACACACACACACTGGTTCTCATTCCTTGCTATACACAGCCGCTACATCACATCAGGTTTCTGTCTTGCGTTACCTCATCCAGTATTACTTCCCTGCAACACATTCACACTCACTCCTCGCTTCCACACACACCCACACTTATCAACACTCATTCCTTCCTTCATTCAAACGCTGCGTCACATCTGCCTTGCGTTGCTTCATCCAGTATTACTTCTCATAACACATCCACACACATACTTCCCCCTTACACACACACACACACACACACACACACACTCATCCCCTGATACACTCAAGCACAGCGTCACATTTGGTCCCTGCCTTGCGTTACCTCATACCCATCCAGCATTACTTCCCTGGAACATACGCGACGAATTTTTCACGTCCATGAAACGAATACTTGTACAGCCTCGCATTTAACGGCAAGCGCTATCCCGGCACTACTAGAAACCAATGTTTTCCATGCGGCGGAATGGAATCACGGCTTGTTTATTGGGTTGTAAATCGTTACTGCGACGGGTGAAAAGCTCCCGGCGTGGGGGAACACAGAGCGAGATGCGGAGGGTGAGGGGAGTGAAGGAGGCTGAGGGGTGAGTAAGGGGAGGATGGGGAGAGGGTGAGGGATGGGTAAGGGGAGATGGGGAGAGGGTGAGAGGAAAGGGTTGTGAGGGGAGGGAGTGTTAAACGTTTAGTGCTGTAATACTCATTAAGGGATTCACCATGTAACAGCATCAGGTTTCTCTCTCTCTCTCTCTCTCTCTCTCTCTCTCTCTCTCTCTCTCTCTCTCTCTCTCTCTCTCTCTCTCTCTCTCTCGTTCTTTCCAAATGTTTCCTTCTCAGTTGCTTTTCATTTCCTCCACATCCTTCTTTCCTTCCTCTCTCCCTCCCTTGCTGCTTCCATTCCGTTTATTTCTAAGTTATTTTCTCTACCACTGTCACGACTACCACCATCACAGCCATTCCGAAACACCTACGTTGACCTCTACTATCACCACTATCACTATCACCACTTTCACTATCATCACCATTATCACAGCTACCCAAACCAACTACCATAACCAGCAAAGTCTCCACACATTCATCACCATAACCACCGAAGTGTCATTGTCACTCATTCGTAGCACTCATAGTTATCACCAATCATCACCATAACTCACCACTCTCCCCATTGGTGTAGTTCAAACATTCACCACACCAACATAACGTAAAGAGCGTAAAAAAACACTAGAGAATTTTGTTTACGTCAGCCGTGCTATATCCCCTGTAACATTCATCACTACCACCTCTTAAACCATTCACCACTTAACGATTAGAAAAATGGTGAAGAAAGTTAACAGAAAAATTTACATTACAAAATATCTTCACGCATGCAACAAAAAAAGGGACAGCAAAAAGTATTATTGGCTTAATATATATCGAAACATTAAAGCGAATAGAGTTGCAAGTATCCCTGATTGATGAGCGAGACCTGAACCAGCGCAGCGACACGCGGGACTCCCTCCTGGACTATAGTTATTTAATGCCTCTGGTGGGGCGTGGGACGGAGACGGTAAAAGCCGATAAAATATAATTGAACAGCTCTTTCCATGAAGAACCTTGTCGTGTACAAAATTGACAGACGTATTCTGAGACTCGTGGTGGTAGTGAATATTCCTTTCAGATTGTGGACTGAAGGGAAACAGCAAACCGTGAAGGCTGATTGGAGCATATTCCTTAGTGTTGCACCACACTGACTTCTGTACACCACGCGTTGCTCGGAACACGGACGCAGGCTGAAACAGTTTAACAATTCCGTAAATAATTAAACCAGACACCATCGGAGGAGGCATAAGCTCACAACCTATTATAACTTAGCGAGCAGAGGCCTTGCGGCACCAAACTCGGCGCCTTACAACCTCGGAAACAGTAATTGTACTCTCGATCCTGCTTCGGAGAGCAGCCACCGACCCACGCCCCGAGGCACTGCAGAGGGAGAAACAAAATACATATACAAAACCCGCCACTGCCGAGGTACAATTGCCTGAAGCGGTGACGATACAAAACAATACGAAACCCGCCACTACCGAGGTACAATTGCCGTAAATAGTGGTGCTGTATGCGTAAAGTGTTAGACAACAATGATCAGGCAACTACCTCCAGTTTTCCCAATTATGATCTTTACGGGATTTTTAATGTAAAGCAGATACTTCATATATGAGTTTCTATTTCATTTACTCGCTTAATAAACAGATACTCCTTATATCAGGTCCCCAAAAAGAAACAGCTTGGCTCTGGCCTAGTAACACGAGCAGCCAGTGATCTATGGCTCACCTTCACGTGGCACCTCTCAATGTAGCGCCCCGCCGCCACACGAATACCCTGGATCATCTGTCTCCTTATCGGCAACTACACAGCTAAACTTCCCTGACACGTACTTGCGGTGGAAAAGTTACCTGTCATTATTCAGGTGCATCAGACACTCGGCGGGGATCTGAGGCGGCTCGAGATATGTTTTGCGGGTTGGCAGGTTGAGAGGGAAGGCAGGAAGGCCAGAGAGAAGGACGAGTCTCAAGATGTTCAGCCGAGACGTGAGGTTACCGTGTTAGTGGGTAGAAGTGGAGGTCGTGGAGGGAATAGGTGATGGAAAGAAAGGAACTCAAGTCAATGAGGGAGGGAAAGAAGGAAACTTAACTGAAGGAGGGACGTAAGGAGGGAAGGGAAAGTGCCCATACGGGAGGGTAGGAAAGGAAGGGGAAGCGCCTATACAAGTGATTTTTGCAATAGAAGCGATAGTTCCTTTGAAGGAGGAAAGGAATAGAAGAGGTCGTGTAGGGAAAAGAAAGAGGAAGAAGATAATTAAACTGAAGAAGGGAGGGTAGGAAGGGAAGGGAAGGAAGGATTCAGTGAAATGTTCAGAGGAGGAAGAGGAGATAGTGGAAGGAAAAGAAAGAACAGTAGACTTAAATCAACATCTTGAGAGGAAGGAAAGAAGGGCGAAGTAGACAACAAACT
>NC_087190.1:425000-452500 GCF_035594125.1 Scylla paramamosain | reverse complement strand
ACTGGGTGAAGAGGAGGCAGGAGGAAAGGGATGGAGTGGTACATTGAGGACTCCTGCCAACCATGTCAAGAGCGGTGGTCGTGCAAATCACCTCAGATCATAAGGATGCCTAGGTGTTGCTGTGTGTGTGTGTGTGTGTGTGTGTGTGTGTGTGTGTGTGTGTGTGTGTGTGTGTGTGGGTGGATGGGTTGGTGGGTGTGGGTGGATGGGTGGGTGGGTGTTGAGAGAGGGGGGGGAAGGGAGGAAGGATGAGAGTAAGGGACGATGAGAGAGAGAGAGAGAGAGAGAGAGAGAGAGAGAGAGAGAGAGAGAGAGAGAGAGAGAGAGAGAGAGAGAGAGAGAGAGAGAGAGAGCTCGGGCACTTGCACATACAATACCCAATTGGTTTTATTGATCTATAAATATGATGGAATACTTGACGTAGTGGAGTGCACAACAAATTGAGTGCAGGTGGAATTCATCGTGCTGGTGATGCAGACGAGTAAGTAATAACCCGACTGTAATGGTTTATACAGGTAATAAATACATGAAGGTAATCGAGGTTACGTCCAGAATAAACCAGGTGCGCTTTACCTTTCATGTTCCAATTACAACTCAATTACCACATCGTGATTATATACACAAATAGTCGCCAGTGTGTTTCAACTAAAGACTCAGTGACATGAAAGGGGAGCTTATCTCAATGGCGGTATTAACCCCTTGATTGCTGTGGCTTCTCATCAAGGTTAATAAAACGTTCGGTGTAAGTTTAAAGTCTGATTTTCAATGGAAGTATCAAGGCTTTTAACTGTTGTGGCTTCTCGTCAGACTTAATATAATACTTGATTAACTCTAAAGTAGCGGATGGGTTGGTGTGTGCGGATCCACATGCTGCCTTCACGAAATCTGTAGTCCAGACGTCTGAGTCTAAAGACAATTTGGGGACCAAGTAATTTGGGTACCCGAGTACCAAACGTCCTGAGGCCTATTTACACTCAGGCGATCTGTCTTGAGGATCATCTGACCTTAGGCCTGTACGACCTGAGTACCATCGCCCCAGTACCAAGTGACTGCAAACTGTAACATCAGGGAATTCCTGTTTGATACTGTATTTCCCCCTTCCTATGACTTGAATTCTTTCTAGAGGGAGGTCTTAAGACACTTCTCCGATTTTGGATAATCCTTTTAATCTTTCCTTTTCTTTAAGCACTAAGACCTTAGTGGGCTTTTCTATTTTTTTTTTTTATTGTTTCACTTGGCCAGTATCCCTCTTAACTAAAGTAGGAGGGTCAAGAGTGAAGGGGTTCAAGTACTTGGGCTCCCTTACTACGACAATATCGATGTAGAAATCAGCTATGAGATCCAGTCGCGATGAAGCAGAAAAGAATGACAGGGTTACTCTTATGATCAAAAACTGGTGGTAGAATTAATGGAAAAATATACAAGACAGAGGTATGACCTACGACCTGCAATGCTGTGCAGTACAGAGACATGAGCCTATGGAGTAGACGCAGAAATAGAGAATGAGTGGTGCGGATATGAGAATGTTCAGATCCTCAGCGTCTGTAATCCGGACAGGACAGAATAACGTTAGGTTTAAAAGGAAGATCGGAAGGAACTGATTCTTAAACCGAGTGGTAGATGAATGAGATACTCAGTAATCAAATTGTTAGTGCTGAGTCATTAGGGATCTTTAAAAGATGACTAAATAAATGTATGGAAGAGGATGATAGGTGGAAATAAATAAGTATGCTTCATAAAGGAACTGTCACATGTAAACCTGATGGCTTCTCGCTGTTTTCGCTGCGTTCTTCCGTTCTTAAGATGCATGGTGGGAGTGACGAGGATGGATACAGTGAACCGTAACTGAACTCGCAACATTAACGCCGCGAGCAGAGCACTACACCTCATGCCCATATACAGAGGCAACATGACTCCAGATGAGGGTTACAAAAAAAAAAAAAAAAAAGCGCTACCTCTTCTTTTGATAATCTACCGTGAGCCATAATCTAACTCGCAGCCTTAACGTAAACCAAGCACTTCACCTCACAACCACCCTTGTATCAACACACACATACCACTTTCTTCACCAAGCGTTCCCTCTAACCCCAAAAGTTTTCTCCCAAAAGTGGAAAAACAATTTCTTGCGGTTACATTTACTGCGGAGTAGTGACATAAGAAGCCAGTCAGGAGAGCGTCTGAGAACTTTAAGTGGAGGAGAAAATGGACCATCAAGCGTGGGTTGGGTAATGCTGCTGCCCTCAAGGCCTCGGAGGGGACTGCTGAGGCGGTGATGCTCGGCGCGCCACCCTCTGTGTCTTTATACGGCTGAAACACGTCAAACTGAACGAAAACCGGGACACAAAAACATAAGATAAGGGAAGCTACTAGAAGCCGTCAGGCCTACACGTGGCAGTCCCTGTATCAAACATATCTACCTACGTATTTACACCTGTCATCCTCATCGATAAACTTATTTAATCTTTTAAAGCTCCCTACCGATGCACGAGTATATCATGAGAAGCTGACATTGCGGCCAAGTCAACCAACGTGACGGAATAGCATAGATTCAGTGCTATTCGTCTAATTCCAGTATTTTCAAGGCTTAGCACACAACTTCACTGTTAAAAACTCCTGCCAAACTGAACGAAGGCCGGGATATATGCCGTAAGAAGCCGTCACTGTTACCATGTCTGCCACAATAACAAACTAGCGAGTAGATTCATTGTTATTCCTCAAATTCCAGTGCTTTCAAGACTCTGTCACCCTGTTAATTACTAAGGAAGGTGGGTAAAGGACAGGTGCGTGTTGGCAGCAAACTTTTGACTGACAGGTACGGCATGAATAGGAGGTGAAGGCGCTGTGTGCAGGGCTATGACACACTTGCGTACATAGTTAATGTTTGCCTCGTCAGGCAGTAAAATAAGAGTGTTTTTTTTTTTCCACAACTCATCCACACAAGTCACGTTGATGGTTAGAGTAAAAAAAACGTACTTTTTACTATGCTGTATGCAAACTCTCTCTCTCTCTCTCTCTCTCTCTCTCTCTCTCTCTCTCTCTCTCTCTCTCTCTCTCTCTCTCTCTCTCTCTCTCTCTCTCTCTCTCTCTCTCTCTCACACACACACACACACACACCTCTCTCTCACACACACACACACACACACACACACACACACACACACACATGCCAGCCTGCATACTATTCATCTTCGACAGTAATTCCATGATTCTGTGAAGTATGCGTGCCAGTAATTGCCTAACTTCGCGTGCCGTTACTCCGCCGCCACCACCACCACCACCACCACCACCACCACTACCACTACCACCACCACCACCACTACTACCATCACCACTACTACTACCACCACCACTACCATCACTGCTACCAATATCACAATCACCACCACTACTGCTATCACCATTACCACACACAAATCAACAATCATAAAGAATTAAATTAAATGAAGCAAATATCTGTGTGTAAAAAGAAAGGAAGAAAAGCATTACGCATTTTCCATTCAAATCTTTCATTCAGAATACATGCATATTTAATCTTCGTTTTATTTTTTCCTCCATGAGAACCTTTTGTGTTTTCAATATTTGTTGCACGTTAAGTTTATATTAATTCTTTACGGAATTATTTTATCTTTTCATCAAGTCATGTAACTTGTTGTTTGCTTTGGAATGTTTTATGTAAGTTCCTGGAGGTTATTTCGCTGCTTCTTTCAAATATTAATTCCACTTTTTATCCACGGTAAGTTTTTCGTCCCGTCGCGGCGGTGGGGTAATTTGGTGCATTATCTTGTTACGTCAGCAATTTACTTAAACTTTCGTCCAATCCTACTTTTTTCCACTTCACCTTCTTTAGCTACCTGCACCTCACCTATTGCCCTTCATAATATTCCCAGATTCTGAAGCACAGCGTTCAGTTTCATCCGGCGGTAGATCTGAGCATTAACTTTGCAGCGATCCCAAGAGCAACTAGTCTTGTCCTACCCAGCGTGAGTGTTCCCGACATGCTGACCTGATACACGAGGATGCTTTCATAACCCTTTTGGGATTCTGTATTGTTTTCCTTATGGCATAGTGAAGCGGTTGAGAGATCGATCCTACCACACGATGATTTCTCAGTGGGAGAGGTAGAGCTATTTTTTAACCCTATCCATAGCTACTGAAGAATTACAAAGGATGAAGAAAAATATTTCATGACCTTCACTGGATGTTTGATTATGCTTCTCATCATAGTGTTTCGTTGAGGCACCATAATCAATGCAAACCTGATGGTGTTATGAATGGCGGATAGAAGTAAGCTAGGATTGTGTATGAGAAGATAACAACTTCATAAGAACATAAGAACGAAGCTTATACATAATCAGCTGGATCATGTAAAACTCTTCCGTATGGATAGTCTCGCTAACGCTAAGGATGTTGAAACCCAAAGCTCTTATTCTCTTTTATTACTGAAATTTGTTGTGGTGGAGGCACTCAGCGGGACGTTAAAACGTGAATTACTGCTCCCATGCACGCCACCAGCCAGGCTCTCAGGGCTCGGGGCGGGAAGTGGTCGCTGAGGGCCCGGGAACACTCACTGGAAGGTCTTATATTCTTGAACACCTTAAGCTTCCATTAGGACTATGTTTAAGGGCCGCAGAGATGATTTGGTAGGTTCTCTCCATTATTTTTCCCATTGATGATGTAGAATACTTGTTAAATTACCACTACACTTAAAAAACTTCCTTCAAAATCACATTAACTAGCACTAGAGCTTGTTAACTGTAGTCAAGATAAGGCGTCAAGATATTTAAGAAGGAAACCCAAACACGAAGAGGAAGTTGATTTATAAATAGTATATTCAGACATTTAAACTTATAAAATGTAATTAGGTACTTATAATTTTGGCGCCACAAGCGCGCGAGAGAGAGAGAGAGAGAGAGAGAGAGAGAGAGAGTGAGAGAGAGAGAGAGAGAGAGAGAGAGAGAGAGAGAAAGCTAGAATTAAAAACGAATAGATAGGCACACACACACACACACACACACACACACACACACACACACACACAAGATATAACCTCAAGTCTATTTTCATACGCTTTTCAGTAGTTACGAATCCATAGAAAAAAACACGTACATATTATCGCTTAATTTACAAATGGTAAACCGCTTCCTGGAATTCAATATTTTTAGCAGTGTGTTTTGTTACCTATGGAACTTAACTGATTTACGTTCCCATTATAATGTCCATTGTGACGCATTCCGTTATTAAGTGCTGGCTGGCATGTCAATAAAACGACAGTAATGACGCTAATGAGGTAATAACCTTGTGTGTCTGTCTGTGTTAGTTTCTCTCTCTCTCTCTCTCTCTCTCTCTCTCTCTCTCTCTCTCTCTCTCTCTCTCTCTCTCTCTCTCTCTCTCTCTCTCTCTCTCTCTCTCTCTCTCTCTCTCTCTCTCTCTCTCTATCTATCTATCTATCTATCTCTCTCTCTCACACACATAGGCCAGCATGTACTATATGAGTCATGCGCTAGACTCCTACCTAGAGCGCCACGCCTCAAGCCCCTTACTCCCTTACTCTCAATCTGGGTCTTCTCTTCGCCCTGAAAACCTCGCAAGACTGAGAGACTTTCAGCTCCTTGACCCCGTTGACTCACTGCTTCCCGGAAAGTCACATGTAATAAAAAGACCGCCAGGAGGAAGATATTCTTTTGGCAGACAACATTCAACTGTCTTCCTGGAATCTACACTACAATCTCACTGCGAGGTAATGATGATGCGACCTGCTGCTGACGGGTGGCTGTTGGCGGGCGGGTGGTGGGCGGGCGGTGGGTGGACGGTCCCTATCCAGCGTGTGTGATCCTCTGCTCTACTGTCAATGGTTCTTAGCATTTCTTTTCTATATTGTCTTGAAGGTTTTCCCGACAGGTTGGTGCGTTCTGTCCCTTTACACGTGGGGAGAATTATTGGCTTTTACGGGATGCTCTGCTCTACTGTCAGTGGTTCTCAGCAATTCTTTTTTGTACTAATGAAGTTTTTTACAAAAGTCTGTGTACTGTGATCATTCACAAAGAATATAAGCGAGAAATTGTTGCCTTTTAATCGATCCCCTGCTGCACGTATTCACTGAACCCACCCTGCCAATACCTGCACTCCACACTTCCACCGAGGTCAGTCTACTAATATGAGCAAAGTGCCTCAGCCCCTCAGCCCCTCAGGGCCGCGTCTCCTTGCCTTCTCTCAGCCTCCCCGCGGCCCACACACTGCTTGTCTTTAAATGTAATAAATGATGTTATCTTGCGTCAATATTAATTACAAGCAATTTAATTAATCTTATTTGCATTTAGATGGAGGTAAAGTATTCATTACGATATTACACTGAGGAATTCTAATTAATCTGGCAAATTATTTAATAGTGAAAGTTGGTGCGGCAATAAAGCGAGTTTAGGAACCCTGTGAGGCAGACGCGACACGCGGGAAACACGAGGAGGTGAAGTGTGCCGTTGACAGCACGATAGTTGTTTCTATTCCCAAAGCGAAACCAATATGCCGCCTCCCTCCCTGTCATCCTCCCCGCCGCGGCCACGCAATACTAGAGCAACAGCCTCCCTTTCCTTCTGACACCCGTGTTGTACCTGGAAAAGGGGTGGCCTACATGATGCCAAACGAGAGGAAAGCCGCGCCTCACTCCCTTTGGTGTTGTCCCAGTCACGGCGCGGCGCCCTGCCCTGTGACGCGCTCTTTTATAACTGATTGCTGAGATAAGGGATGTATAAATCAAAGAGGATGTAAACAAGATCCTTGAGTTAGTGATCTGGTAGGACAAGAAGTAATGGGTCAGGTGACTTAAGAGATGTACATGCAGTATATACCAAGGGAGATGTAGACAAGATGGTGGGACGAGAAATAACAGCTGATAACTAGATAATGTTAGATGTAAGGAGGAGATTGAAAGAATTGCTTTGTCAAATACGGTAGTAGATAAGGAGAACATACTCAGCTGTAGTATTTTAGTAGTGGTGGTGGTGGTGGTGACTACTTTCTTTCCTGAGAAATAACTGAACATATAACACTCAGTCATTGCATAGAACTTGGCCACCAGCTCAATTATTCATCACAATCTTGAGTCACGCCAGGGTATCAAACATTATCTGCTAGCTACAGACCAGTCATAAACATTCATGACTTTGCTCTGAAACATTCCCTCACAATATTTAAGAAAGGCAACGGTAGAAACATTATCAAAACAGAGAACTCCTCCATCACCCAGTGCTTCCTCTCACCACCACACTGCACTCACAGAAGGTTTGGTTTGATGAAATTATGTTAGGCTAAAACATTTTCACCACGATAGCAATAGTATGGCGTTCTTTTTAAATATATACAGACCCTCATGTTCCGAAGTGCAATACTGCCGATAATCCCGCTCATCCTCCCTCCTCCCACTCCCCTAATTCCCTCCAACCCATTCCCCACGCATTATCCCCCCATCGTCTCCCCTCTCCCCGCCTTTCACTCCCATACCCGTCACTAATAACCTCACTCCACACATTCCATACTCATTCCATTCGTCCCTCTCATCAGCACCATTCCTTCATCCCTCTCTTCCACTCTCACTATCTCTAATTCCTTTCTCTTTTTCCATCTCCCAACATTCCTCCCCCTCACCTCTCACTGATATCCTCACTCTTCCACCCCCCATCTCTCACCTCATTTCTCACCCTTTCCCTCATCACACACCCTACCTCTCTCTCATTCCCTAACCTCCCTTTTCCATTCCCCTTACCGTATATCCTACCTTACACCCTATCTTCCATTCCCCCTAACCCCATTCTCACCCCATCCATTCACACCTCAGGCCTCCATCACCCCTCACGCTCCCACTCTTCTCCACCTAGAGACAGGAATATTAACATCAGTCAAATATCTGCTGTTCATTGCCGCTGTTCATTGCTGCACGACTCACGCAGCGGTGTCAAGGGAGTCTGGTGCCGCTGTGACGTGACGTCTGTCCGCCTGACACACACACTTACATAAATTTTTCATTCCATTTGATAACATTACACCTTTCCCTGCAACGAACATCGGCATTTTTAATACGTCATACTGAATGAATGCAGTTTAGTTATTATAAATCACTTAGTTGTTCACTGCGTCAGCGCAACAACTGCATTGCAAATAATCAAGAAGGATGTAATGTCTCTGAATTACAGAAAATATATATTTTATAGTTTCAATTATAAATCACACCGAAATAATGAACTAGCAGTCATTGATGATTATTACGAATTATTATGAAATCAAATGATAATAATTACACCTATTTTTAATAATGTAACATTTTATACGTTTTACTTTGTTATGACACTCATTTGTATACAAACAACAAGTAATGAAATAAAAATTAAGATAACGATAATAACCTACGCTACTTTTAATCATGTAACATTTTGTATACGTAATGCATTATTAAACATGACACTGATTTGGCCACACGTGTAATGCAAATGGAGTTATTACTTGCACTTGTTATCCTGTGCCTACTGGTCACTAGCGCGCTAGTAATAATGCATCCTAGGAACAGGACGAGGAATAGCTGTAAGATAAATTACACATGACAGTGATAATTTCAGCTTAAAAGAGCATAGCACCTCTTTATAGTTTAATGTTATTTTATTGCCTGTGTGTGTAATGTTTCGATAAAAGATAATAAAAAGCTCATTCACAAACCAAGACCGACTTGCACGGGCGGCACCAGCGTCACTCAATCCACCACTTGTCAAAACGCGTTAGTGAAAACTCTGTCCATAACACAGTGGAAGCTTGTGGTGAATATCAAAGATTTCGCTTCATGGGAAACAACACAATACGCGCAGGATTAAAACAAGTGTACAAATCATCACGCCACGCAGCGATGAGAGAGAGAGAGAGAGAGAGAGAGAGAGAGAGAGAGAGAGAGAGAGAGAGAGAGAGAGAGAGAGAGAGAGAGAGCAGTAGTGAAAATGGGCGTTTTTACTATTTAGTTTGCTCTTAGCCAGCGTCCATTACACAGATAAGGAAAAAAATACGTAATGTTTTGAGCAAGGCAACACCCTTACTATTGCAACACTGTAGGAAGAGAGAAAGAAAATAGCGTTTTTATTTTTTCATTATTTTTGCTGCCCTCAGACAGCGTCTTTTACACACACACGATAATCAAGCCAATGGATTCCTGTGAGGCTAAAAGCGATCTGCTCTGGTAATGCCGAGGCAACACAGGAGCCGCCAGCCTTCCTGTTTTTATGACGCGTCGCCGTGTCAATGCGCGCACCAGCTTCAGTAGAGGGACGACTGGCGATTAATGTTACTCTTTATCTTTAGTGATGCTATGTATCAATATCTTGCTTTATACTATTTACTAATAATGATCTCAGTCTGCTCTGCTTATTCCTGCGACAACTACTAATTTTATCTCTTCATCTTCATATACACTAGTTTCTGAGTCTGCTAAGAAACCACCGACTGTCAGGTTTTGTAAGACTGTCAGATCAGAGGACTTAAGACTGAAGAAAACACGAAGCACACTGGAAGTCATTACGGAAGACTTCCAGACTTCTGACCATGGAACATTTATTTATGGCTTGTATAAACTTTGCAGAAGTTTTTCAAGAAGTTACTGCTCACAAGGTCAGGTATATACGTAGGCCAAAGCTTTTCAGGCAGTTGAATAAGAAATATGAAGAAAAAATAAAAATTAAGAAATAAAAAATAGTATAACACAGAGAAGAGCTCAGTATTATTGTATACAATTATTACAACCTGTTAAGGGCGGAACACCGAACATCATCATTGGTTTATATAGTTTCACTACACAAGGTTGCCTCTTAACCTTATCCATTCATCTCTCGTCACCTTTGAGAGTATTGTTAAGCCCTCCATGTTCCTCAGACTGGGAGCATAATGTCCACCACCAATCCTTAAAAAAAAAGTAAAATCCACGCAGCATTGTATACCTCTCACTGCTCAAAGCACAGAACAGCCGCACTATAAACTGCCCCATGGTTCGCCTGTCCCGGTGCAAGTATGCCAGGTATTTGATTAACTCTCAGTCCTCGCTGCACCACACACAACACCCCACTGACACCAGCATTCCCGCGTCTTGATGGACACGCCTGACGCAACACAACAGTGCCTCCGTAATGCCAGCGTGCTCCAGTGTCCTTCTCTGTTATACGTGATCTGTTGCTTTCTTGACAACTGATCGTGTGTTATCTTAATGCCTATTAGTTGTCTGAAAGTAAGGTGGGATCAAATATACGTAGGATCGGTTTGGTTAAGTTTATACATGCATACTTACATACCTACATATATACATGCATACATACATAGAGACAGGCAAACAGACAGACAGACAGAAAAAATAAACATGTAGACAATTAGACAAAGATAAGAAAATATTTATAATTAACCAAACCTAACATAAGTCAAACTAAACGTAACTCGTATAGACAACTAGACACGTGAATAGTGATAATTAACCGAAGCTAACCTAATCCAATCAAAACCAAGCATAACTGAGGTGACAGATCTTCCCTGCAATCCATAACATACTACAGACACCACACAGTTCCACAAATATCCCTGGTGTTGAAGTGTCTGCGGCCTTGACCTGTAACATATACTGGAAATGTCACCGTCATATTACTCACAAGAGAGCGAGAAAAAAAGAAAAAACAAACAAACTTGCCTTCCGATATGCTACATTCGTCCTGTACTCGGCAATCTCTTTGATGAAATAATCACTCGAGGCTTCCAAGCAAATCTCAACTCACATTCACTCACGGAACGAGTTGGATTCAGAAATACCTGGTCGACCAAACCAATAATCACGCCGACCTGTTATCCGATACGTGGCGATGTCTGGGGTATATAATGCGCTATTGTGTTGGGTCTTTGCAGCGGATGAAAAGAGTCTGAAGTCGATCGATTCTGAATACTGGCGCCAGATCGTGGGAAGAGAAATACACATCATGTCGGAATATGTAGATAAACTTATTTGATTTTACTTTTTAGGGACCACCACCTCACTGAGTCCTTTTTCTGTAGCCTTTCTTTCATAAAAGGATTGATATGCAACATAATAGTCAAAATATCACGTTTTTTTTCGTATTATTTATTATTTCCATTCTTTATTATCATATTCATCATCATCGGCTTCTAATTCCACGCTTTTTATGTAAGAGGGGACACTGGTCTAGGACAGTAAAAAGTTATAAGAAAGGTTCACTGAAGGTGCAGATAGAACTAAATGTGGGAAGCCAAATATGTACACGTGTTGGAATATCTCAATAATGACACCACTAAGAAATTATTGGATACATATGATGAAAAATACCATAATATTGTGTTATTTCGTATGCTTTCCATTCATCACATCATCATCCTCGGTTTCTATCAGGTCTACACGTGGCAGTCTCTATGAAACATGCCTACTTCCATCTCCCGTCCTCATATAAAAATTTGTCTCTTACAATCAATCAATCATTCTGTCACTGGGACCGTAAAAACACCCTTGAACACTCGCGTAACTTCAATTAGAGCATTTCGAATGTGGTGGAGGCGTGACGGAGAAGTGTTTCAGAATATGGCCCTACATCCCAGGCTGACGCATTCCATTACGCCTGCAGCAATGGAGAAGGGCGGCAGGTGAAGGATGGAGACACGTGAGGGTGCGCTGTGCAGCCAAACATCGTAAGCAAGATGGGAGGAGGAAAGTAAACTCTGGACAGTGAGTGAAGGAAGGAAATAGACACACGCTGCATAGTGATGGATGCGGAGAAAGAGCAACACAGTATAATGATGGAGGAACGTAAAGAGGAAGTTTAAGAGAGTACAGGAGGAGGAAACTAAATTCAGGACAGTGAGTGAAGGAAGGAAATAGACACACCGAGCACAGTGATGGATGTGAAGGAAGAACAACACAGTACAATGAGGGAGAAAGGCGAGAAAGAAGAGGAGAGTACAGAAGGGAATGAGACTCAAGATGATTACATTAAATTAACCTTTTTACTGCTAATAATGACACTTGGTTTTTTTCATATTTTAGCAACCTTAGGCAGTTTTGTTACTTAAAAATTAAACTACAACTAAGGAGATATAGAAAAATATAAGCGCATTTATAGAAATTAGGAAAATGAATGAGCAAAATAAAAAAAATGAGAGAGAGAGAGAGAGAGAGAGAGAGAGAGAGAGAGAGAGAGAGAGAGAGAGAGAGAGAGAGAGAGAGAGAGAGAGAGAGAGAGAACAAAGCGCTGGAGATAAATGGAATCGATTTGCAAACTTGCCACAACAAAGTAATAAATGACTCACACTGTTCATACACGGCAGGGCCTTTGTGTGTGTGTGTGTGTGTGTGTGTGTGTGTGTGTTGGATAGGTAGATTATTTGCTATTTTCCCTATAAAAAATTCAAAGTTAATGTGCGTATGTGTGTGTGTGTGTGTGTGTGTGTGTGTGTGTGTGTGTGTGTGTGTGTGTGTGTGTGTGTGTGTGTTGGATAGGTAGATTATTTGTTATTTTCCCTATTAAAAAAAATCAAAGTTAATGTCAGGAACAAGAATTACTGATGTTAGCGGTGTGAACTTACTGGGTAGCCTTTACATGATTTCCGTCCTTCAAACACGAACACTTGATGCTTTTCGTAACTGTCATTTTCTTCTCAAAACGTCATGGTTCATTTCAGGAATTGATATTGTTGATCTTTGTTGATATGATATTAAATGATATCTATTAAAATGCCTTAGGCCAGGAGAGTGTAAATATTAATGCAATTATTGTTTACTTCTATTTTTACTTTGATTGATCTCAGGAATTAATATTGCTAATCTTATTGATGTGAAATGATTAGCTAGCCTTCAAATAAAAACTGCCCTTTAAACACGAGGACACATTAATAATTATTGTTTGCCACTATATTTCTCTTTGGTCGATCAGAAGAAAAAAAAAAAAAAATTTGACCTTCTTGATGTGAAATTACAAGATAACTTTGAAATAATCTCTCTCTGCTAAGCGCGAGGAGTCTAAATATTAATTAGTGTAATTATTATGTGATGTTATCTTTCTTTCGTAGAACTTCATAGTTGTTCTCAGATATTAAAACTGTTACCATGAATTACTGAAAATTATAAGATAATCTCTTAATGTTAAATGAAACCCAGCAACACTAAGGTAAAATAATGTTGGCCAGTAGATTCTCTCTCTCTCTCTCTCTCTCTCTCTCTCTCTCTCTCTCTCTCTCTCTCTCTCTCTCTCTCTCTCTCTCTCTCTCTCTCTCTCTCTCTCTCTCATATACACTTGCACAGTAAAAATAAATGGGCCCAGGAGAGACATTTGACGTTAAGACAAAACAAACTTTTACCAAGAAAGGTGATAGAATAAGTAGAAATATCGTATTAAAAAAAAAGTAACAAGTCACTGAAATGTGTTACTAGAGGATGCTGCGTGTGTGCAAGCGATACACGAGAAACTGAATATGATAATATGGCATCCAGCGACTGAGCATTACGAGCATGACTCAATCCTATCAAAACACAAACAGGTAAATCCACACGTAATCTTAGGTACTCTATCACTAATCATCCCTCAAACAGCGGGCTATTGTGGAATTAAATAGTAATCTAACACTACAATAGTATACATTACCAGCTTGACTCAATCCTCTCCAAACACATAATCACGGGTAATTATTTACCGATAGCCCTTCAAACAGTTAGCTATAGCGTGTTAAAGTACAGCATGGCATTAAAAGACAACAATAACAATAACAACAATAACAAGAACTTTGCAGCAGACAAGGTGATAGGAAATATTTACATCAGCATGTTCTCGTGGTGGGTCAGCCAAATAATTTGCGTCTGTAAATACGAAAAAAAAAAAAACGTGGAAAAAAAAGAGTACAGGGAAGTCAGACACAAAATCTACTACGGTGAATACGAGAAAATGTTGAAAAATACAGTAATGTATGTACTGTATATCTAGGTCAGAGGTCATTCAAATTTGTAAGTACGAAAAATATTGAAAAAAAATGTATACGGGTCAGACAAGCAATTTGCATTTGTAAGTATGAAAAAAGAAATACTGAAAAATAGTGTGTGTAGGTTATAAGTAATTTGGAGTAGTAGGTATGAAAAATTAATTGAAGTCAGAGAAGTAATTTGCGTTTGTAAGTATGAAAAAAAAAAAAAGTGATGCATGCAAGCAATTTCGATTCTGCAATCTCTGTGGGCTAAGAATAGCAAAAAAGATTAAAAGTCAGAAAACTAATTTGCATTTTTAAGAATGGAAAACATTTTAAGACGAATAAAAGCAGCATAAAAGTTAAAAAGCAAAACAACACGTGATTAAAAAACAGAAGTATGGGACGCGATCAAATTACTTCTTTTAACTCGCACTAAACCGCAAACCAGGCCACCGCACAGAAATTTATCTTTCCTCTCTCTTTATTTTTATCTGATCTAACAAGAGCTCTGACCAAGGGCAACATTACATTAGATAACCATATAAACATAACTTTCCAAAGTACACACACACACACACACACACACACACACACACACACACACACACACACACACACACACACACACACACACCTCTACCCTTTCATTATCACCAAACACTTCGCTGGGTCACGGCGCCTTTACTCTCCACCTCCCCACCACCCTCACCCACCGTCACCTCCACACCCCTTGCCAGCCTCACCCCTCCACACTTCCACCCACTTCCTCCATTACTTCTATTCCCGTGCCTGCCGGCTCTCCCATTCCTGAGCCTTCCCATTCCCGCGTCGCTACATTCCCTAGACCATCACGGCGGAAAAATTAAAACCCTAAAGGCCGGTGGCAGTGACCCGCGGCTGGTGACCCCCGTGTTTCCTTCCCAGCGCTTCCCTTCTAAGCTTCGCCCCGTGCCATGGAGCAGCGGGGCCTGTTAGTGGTGCAGGGAGGCGGGATGTTTACGGTGTCGTCTCCTCGCCGCCTCTACACGGGTCAGTGTAATGGGATGCATACCTGCGCTCCTGAACCAGAAAAAGAAACCAGAAAAAAAATAGTGGCTAGACTGTGGAACAAAAGACAAAAAAAATTCTAATCAAGAAAAAATGAATATAAATTTAAACAATTTCAAGGCAGTAACAACATAAAAGTAGAATAACTGCGTATTCTGTACCATTTAGCAGACACAAAACTCGCAATTCGATCTTTCATTGTACATCAGATTCCTTTGCTATTACGCTTTCGATGCACCTATGCTCTTCTTTTACTTCCACTTATGTCAAGAATATTATTAGTGTCTATTCCGAACCATTTACCAAACACTACCATTCACCAAACACTAACTAACAATTCGACCCTAGAGTGTACAGCTGAGACAGACTTCTCCATCACTGAGGCTTCTAAGCTTTTTTCCTGTACGCTCAGCAGAGTCTCAAGAAGAGCAGAGCGAGTGCGTACTCTGACCCACTTGCAGGAGACAAAACTCGAGGTACAACCCAACATTCGATCCCTGAGTGCGCTGCCAACAGAATTCCACTCCGACTGTGTCTTCCAGGCTGGCGTCTTTCCTACTTCAACAATGCCTTAAGAGGAAAGTCAATAGAGAGAATGAACGTGTATTCAGCTTCTATTTTCCTCCGCCAGGTATAGAGTTAATCTTTCTTCTCAGCCTGTTACTGAGCTTCTGTTTCCACTCAGCCTGGTATTCTCTGTGGAGCGTCTCTGATCGTGGTAGGAAGAGTAACATGTGGAAGGTGATCAGCAGTGCTCTAATGAAGGCAGTTGCTCTCGCTTCCTCGTGCCCCGTGGCGGCCTCCTGTGTGCAGTCACTGTTTAGGTGGTAAAGCTGCAGTCGTCACCTGCCCTGAACTTATCACATGTGTAACAGTGAATGAAGCGTGAGCACGGAAGCTTGCTATATAGAAAGGCGAGAAGAAATAGCACAAAAATGCCGATGTCGCCTGCGTGTGTTCCTTATGGTCGGTGCATTTAAATCAGTGCGCCGTAGATTTATCACGGCAGCTGCTTCTTTTACAGACTTGCCTTACATCAACGCAAAGAGATGCTGCCAATTCATATGTGACATTTTTTCCTTTGTGAAATAATTTCTTCCTTCCTGTCCTTTCCTCTATATCTGTTTTGCTACTTTTCTTTCTTCTTTACTATTTTTTTTCTATTTTCTTTTATTTTCCTCCTATTTCAAATTTTTGTTCTTTTCCTTCTCATCTTCCTTCTCCTTTATGTGTCCTGTTTTTTTTTTTTCCTTCTCCTTCTACTCTTAATTCACTACTACTCTCCCCCTATTCCTGCCCCTCTTCTTCCTCTTCCTCCTTTCTCCTCCCATCACGCCCTATCACAGTCCATCCCATGTCACACCACCGCCCATCACTTCTCATCACTCCCCATCCCCATCACCATTGCTGTGTCCAAACTAATATTACAGGAATTTCTGAAAAAAGTGTATTTCCTTTTTTTTTTTTATCATTTCTTATCATTTTTATGTGCTTTAAGGGATGTTTTTTTTATCTAATTATTATTATTATTATTATTATTATTATTATTATTATTATTATTATTATTATTATTATTATTACCATACCTAATATTCTCATACGCAGGGTGTGTAAGTGTAGCATAATAAATACAGAAATAATAAGAAAAAATACGACCAGGAAAAGAAGGAAAAAGACAACCGTAAATAAAATAAATCACAAAAAAAACAAAGCCATAAGAGGGGAAATAATAAGAAGAAAAGACGGTTCAGCAGAAATGGAGAGAAAAGAAGAAGCATGAAGCTAAAAAGTGCGAGAGAGTGAGGGAAAAGAGCGACGATGAGGAGAAAGTCATGAAAGGTGGACCAAGAAAAGGCGGGGAGAAATCCAAAGAGCAGGAAGAAAGGAGAAAAATGGAGACAAAGGAGGACAACAGATGGAAATGAAGCGAGAAAGTTTAATAAGAATGGAACTAACAAAGAAGAAAAAAAAAACTATGGACAAAGGAATGGAGAGAGAGAGAGAGAGAGAGAGAGAGAGAGAGAGAGAGAGAGAGAGAGAGAGAGAGAGAGAGAGAGAGAGTGACGGACATACAGACAGGCGCAAATACAGACAGGCGGACAAACGGATAGATAAACAAACAGATAGACAGGTAAAGATACATAACAGTGGAGAGAGAGAGAGAGAGAGAGAGAGAGAGAGAGAGAGAGAGAGAGAGAGAGAGAAATGAGTGTGTCTGTTGTGTGAGAGTACCTACACTTTTCACAGAGGCATCACAGTACACACACACACACACACACACACACACACACACACACACACACACACACACACACACACACATACACACACCACCGTACACGTCCTTCCATTCACTACTTCCATCTCTGAACAAAAGACCAGACTCCAGGAAGCACAACACTGGCGGCAGGTGCGTCTCATCAACACAAGAGCGAGTGTTGGCCGCGATAACCCCGCACCGCTGACTCCATTCCGCCTTCATCCATAACAAGGCGAGGCTCACCAACCAACACTCGTACACTGAAGCTCACTAGTCCAGTAACCTGCCGCGCTTTTTTTTAATGTAATCGGGACACTGACGAGGGGCAACAGCATGAAAACAAAAGACTGAGGAGCCAGTCGCTGAAGAAAGGTCAAAAATCATTCAAAAGCGGCCGATAAGTGTCGTGAAACCTTCCTGAAAGAGCTCAATTTATAGGAAGGAAGAAATACAGAAGTAGGCAGGGAGTTCCAGAGTTTATTATTATTATTATTATCATTATTATTATTATTATTATTATTATTATTATTATTATTATTATTATTATTATCATCATTATCATCATCATTATTACCATCGTCACTAACACAATCCTCATTACAAGCTGAGAGATTAACTAACTCCACGCAATAAACAATAAAAGCATCATCAGTGTTCCTATCATCACCATAATTACTACCACCGTTGCCACTACTAATAATAATCCCCATTGCTTTGACCTTTGGCTCATCCACACAACTTTTTAATGACGACAGAAAAAAAAATAAAATAAAAAGGAGAGAAACGCACAGCTGAAACTTTTCGCAATGGGACTGAAACCTTTTACCTAGATTACTAACAGACTTTTTTTTGTCAGTGTGGAGGAGAGTGTGGAGGAGAGAGAGAGAGAGAGAGAGAGAGAGAGAGAGAGAGAGAGAGAGAGAGAGAGAGAGACAGAGAGTACGGAAAAAATCTACATAAGTTTTAAATAATATGTCCATGAAAGAGTGTACAAACAAGCAAACACACACACACACACACACACACACACACACACACACACATTTTTTGTCATGGGGTCAGCCGTGTGTGTGTGTATGTGTGTGTGTGTGTGTGTGTGTGTGTACGCACCGTTGACTTTTTCCTCTCTTTTTAACTTCATTCCTTCTAATTTCGCTTCCTCCTTCTTTCCATCATTCATTTCTACGTTTATTTTTTTAAGTGGATATCGTTTAATAGATTTCAGGCACCGAAACGAGAAATTACTAAGATTATCCAAGTCCTTATTTATTCCTCGTCTCCACACCCCTCATTATTTGTCATACTATAATGCATCTACAAGACTTGCGTTTTTAATACTGATATTGCAGAAGCCGTAGCTGAGTTTCCACTAGATGGCAGCAGTGCGTCATGCAAAACTTCCCCTCTACTATGTTTTTATTAATTGGATTCGTTCCAGTAACAGCAAATTGTTTTAAGAGTTTTCATGTTTCACGGCTTAGATTAATTGAAGACTCCCTCCTGTACCTTCATATTATTCACGGAAATTTAAACTCACATGTATTTTGCAGGATCGAGGAGTCAGGGAAGGTTTGTAAAAGGAAGAGAGTTATTGAAGTCAAGGAAATATGCAATTGGTGTACAGGAAAGTAGAGTTTGGAACAAAGACACAGAAAAGTGGTGTTTAAAGTAAATAAAAGTACTTAGAGTAAATGAAAATATTGATCAGATTAGATTTTTAGGATCGGGGAACGTCAGGGAAGGTTTGTAAAGAAAGAGAAGGGATTAAAGTGAAAGAACGAAGGTGTTTAATAAAATATCGTGTCGTGAGCAAAGTAAAACCAGTGTTCAAAGTAATGATTAAAAATATATATAAGTAGTGTTTAGAATAAAAGAAAAATACTGGTGAGAAAAGAAAAAATAAGAAAGAAAAAAGTTCTTAAATTAACGAGTAAATATTGTTGACTGCTAATGACAATGTGACACTTGCTACTTCACTTGAACTGCCGTGGACGATTCCTTTCAAAAATATAAAAGTAAAATAAAACTATGAAACATTTTTTGACCTACTCCATCACTTCTCTGGCTGTCGGTGGTGCTTAACGATATTGCACTCTGAACCTGACCTGTAAGATCTAATAAAGCTGGGGGAGAAGCCGTAGCAGTCAGGGCTCATCAAGTTCGTCTCGTACCTCATGCAGACAGTAAATCTTAGTGAATATTAAAGTTCGTGTAGAATCTAATCATGTGAAATCGCAATGTAAATCTCCACTCGATTTATAAATACTTGAAACATTATCAAGGCAAATAAGAAAAAATAAATGAATAAAAATAAAGGAAATTTAGAAAAGATAAGAATTTGTTTGAATTTTTTTTTTTTTTTTTTTTTAATAATAGCATTTGGTGGAAATAAGTTTTTACAGAGAAAGCAAAGAAAATTTTTAAAAAAGTAACATTGCCAAAAGGAAAGTAAAAATCTGCATAACAGCAAATACATACTACAAATATGGATAAAAAAAAAAAAAACGTATTGCATGCACCCCAATCGAAGCTGAAGAAAAGGAATGTAAAGGTTTATCGTATTGAAGCCTTTTACTGTTCTGAAAAGTAATCAAAACTTCAAAACGAGGAAATATTAATGATAAAAATGTTCGCTTGAGTGAGATGCGGAAGTAATGAGAACACGGAGCGAAACGATTGCGCATCAGAAACTACTGGCAGCAAAATTATTGGTAGATTTTACATCGATTACATCCCGCTCGAAGCGTTAAGGAGGAGGAGGAGAAGGAGGAGGAGGAGGATGACGCCGAGAAGTTAAATAAAACTTAACGTAACCAGATCATGAACAATTGCATTAGTAGTCGTAGTAAAAGTATTCGTAGTATTAGTAATAGTAGTAGTAGTAGTAGTAGTAGTAGTATAGGTGGTGGTGGTAAGTGGTAGTAGTAGTTTTTGTCGTTGTGGTAGTAGTAGTAGTAGTAGACATAATAACCAGTATTTTTAAATGTTTTGTATTATCTTCAAAAGCCACAGAGATGTTAAATACAGGTTCTAAGATACAGATATTAACACTGAACGTTAACACCCTTAAAAAAAAAATAATAATAATAATAACTTCGACCAACACTAAAGGCTGTGATAGATATAGTGTGCAGTAACCTATAAAACACTTGATAATACAGATCCCAAGGTACATACACAATCACTAAACATAAACACCTTTAAAAGAGAAATCCAACAACTATATTGGTTGAAGTAAGTACAGTGTGCATTAACCTACAGGACGTTTGAGAATGCAGCTCCCTAAGCCACACTCCGAGGCGCGCACACACACACACACACACTAGAGCAGCCAAAGTAACGCGTCTCGCCAGGAAGAGGGTGGGGTGTTAGCAATCCCGAACGCTGCTTCCCTCTCGCCACACACAGGACGCCTTGCAAAACACCTGAAACTACTCGACCCCAAACGACGCTGCGGTTCGTGAGTGAGGCAGAGAGGCTGGGAGGCTGCAAAGCTGGTAGGGGAATCTCGTGTAACGCATGATGTAGCTTGTGTGTGTTGGCTGGCATGCCGGTGTGGCGAGGGAGCGGGTGTAGGAAGATGTGGAGAGGGGAGAGTGTTCGGGATGCTGGTGCTAGTGTGTGGTGGGGAATGTGGGAGGGAAGTGGGTGTTTTGGGGTAGAGGGGTAGGTAACCGGCTATATGCATTCTCCTAACATTAACATAACTGTTACCGCCACCTGAAAACTGCCTGGTAGCATTAGCGCCACCTCGCTTAGGATGCCTCGCCTGCTGCCAAGTACAACCCGAACCTTCCTTGCCACCAGCCTCCCTTCCTGCATCCCTTTCGTCCCCTCCACTCTCTCTTTCCTTCCTTACCTACTGTGCTGCCCCTGCCTTCTCCCTTTCGTGCCTTCCATCCTTACCTATTGCGCCAACCTCTTTCTTCCCCTCCACTCCCTCCTACGTCTCTCCCATCCTTACCTAGTGTCCCTGCCTCCTCTCCCATCTTTACATCCCCCTTCACCTCTCTTCCCCGTCATTATCTACCTCTTTCCTTACCTCCTCATCTTCACTCCTGTCTCCTCCCTTCTCTTAATCTTATGTCTTCCTCTTCTCTCTTCTCTCTTCTCTTCCGTCTTTTCTCCCTCAACCTCTTTTTCCTTTCCAATTTTTATCCTTATTTTCCTCCTCACCTTTCCTCCTTTCTCCTTTTCCCCCACCTCCATGTTATCTCTCACTTTTATCTACCATATTTACCTAGCCGCTCCCTTCCTCCTCTCTTATCCTTATTTTCTTAATTGCCTTCTTTCTTTCCTTTAGTTCCCTCCCTGATTCGTTTCTCTTCCTCTCATTCTTTCCATCGCTGCTTTCTTCTTCTCCGCTTAAATCCCTGTGTTCGGGATCGCTGTTTATAATGAGCCTTTTCCAGCTGGCTCCGTCTTGTGCCATTCTTTTTCTTATTCCTTTGTCTCTCATGTATTTTTGTACTATAGATTCTTAAATAGTTTTGATGCCTAGAAAAAGACAAAATTTATCTCATGTTTTGTTTTCTATTTCTCTGCACTCATGGAAACATTTTTGATATTGTTCTGAATGTTAGGAAAGGAAAACCACAGCACTGAGCGGCTCAAGGGATTCTGTTTTCTATGGTAAGAAACGCTTTGGTAATCTCTAAACACGATATTCCCAAAACGCTTCTTATAAAGAAGAAATTTATAACCTACGTAGTCAAGATTAAAACAATGAATGCCAAACTTTTCAAAGGCCCCAGCTTCTATTCTGAGGAAGAGACGTCAATGTCATTCACTTTGCATTAAATTAATCCGCTGCTCATTCAAGAACCATGTAATTTCAAACTACTGTGTGGTACAGAATTTACATCACTGTCATGAACATTCAGAGTTCCAACAGTCTTATAGAGAGCAGAGAAAGAGGATTGTCGTTACAAATTGTAGTGAATGGAAGCTCAGTTTAAATACCCCAATAAAAAAAAAATAAAAAATCAGTTACAGCCTGAAGTAATCCTGAAAACATATTTTAAAAGATGTGTGAGTAACAGATACCATGAAAAGTGCGAGTGAGAGGAGGAATAAGTGAATGAATGACAGGTGTGAGTGGGTGGAGTGGGTGGATGGAGGTAATTGTGTCGCGGCGTGAGTGGATGGAGGCGTGAATGAGAGAGCCGTGTGCGTGTGGGTGGGTGGACGGGCGGAGAGACAAGACGGACACTTGACCTTTACAACTCCTTCCTCCAAGTTTGTTATTAGCGCGTCGGAAGGAGGCGCCGAGTGGACAAAAGACATTTTATTTCCGAGACGAGACGAGATTCTCTTTCCTCAACTTAATAACTTTTGTACCCTCACGCTTCTTATTAACACGACACGAGAAGGTTTCTTGGAGCGCACAAACGAATATCATATTTTTAGATGCTATATTGTCACACTTCTTGGGTGGCCATTGTACTGCCACTAATAAGCAAAATGTAAAAGATATTTACACCAAAGCATTCCTCCTTCAGGTGTTAAAAAAGGATAGAAATAGTTGAGAGATGTGTTTTCTTTTTACCTTATGTGATGAGCAGACTCGAAGGAACGACGGAGATGAGACTAAGAGACTGGCGTGTTCTTCCCATGACAATGTGCAGCGCCTGAGGAAAGGAAGAAAGCTCGTAAGGTTAAACTAATATAGACGTCAAACAGTCCTACCTTAGACCATCTGAGCTGAAAGTTGAGTGTTTGGACGTGAAATTGTGAAGTGTTTGGATGTGAAAATGTTTAGTGTTTGGATGGGAAAGTGTCGCGGCGTCCAGCACGAGTCGCGAGCCTCACATCAGCACATCATGTCATGGCGTCACCAGTTGTCACGCGTCATAATAATGTCATGTTTGCTCACACGCGTTTGTGATTTGATCTGAACATTAATATTTTCTGCATGGGATTTTTTTTTTTTTTTGTGTAGGCTCATTATGACGTGATAAAAAAGGGTTAACACAATAAAAATATGAATAAACAATTATATTTGCGCGCGCATGCACACTTAAACAATGCACTATATATTCCTCTGTATCTATCTATCTATGTAACTATTATCTATTCAACACACACACACACACACACACACACACACACACACACACACACACACACACACACACACACACACACAGAGTAATTAATTCAGCGCATCGCCGCCTCAGTCTTTACCTCAGAGAAAAACTTGCAAAACTCGTCCCTCGAACCCCCGCCTCACTTTGTCGCTCGTTTCGCCGCGGAGATCCCTCAGGTTCCCGATGTCTATGCATGAGGGAGGCACGGAGGAGACGCGGGTCGAGGCTTTCCAGTATGTACCATGGCCACACATCGGGAGAATAACTGATGTGCAGGAACAGGCCAAGGTCGAGGCTGACTGCCACATTTGCGCAACAATAATGTTGTCACGCACGAGAGCTTCACCTGAGTGGTACAAGAAAGTGGTGAGTGTTTGCAAATATCGTTTCAAATTGCATTTACCTTTTTCTTTTTTTTCTACTTTTCTCCTTTCTCCTCTTCTTTTTCTTCTTCTTCTGCATAATTTTTCCACGTTCATATTGGGTTGCTTATTCTCTGTAGTCTTCTCCATATCATTGTGTCGTCTGTATGACAATCTCTGTAGCGTCTTACCTCAACCAGGCTCTTGTGTGAGTTACTGGTGTTTCTAAGAATGTTTTCATAAATTTAGTGGAAGTCTAATACTCTGCATCAACGAGAATCCATATAAGCTTCTCAATAGCCTTTAAAAAATAGCCGTAATAAAATCTCAGTGCATTTAAGGATACTGGTCAATGTCCGATGGCCAAACATAATTACAAATCACAAAATCGCGTTCCAATACACACGTTTGTAGTGAGTGGCGGTCGCGAACGGAAGTGACGTCATGAGCAGGAAACCACTGAAATATCCCTGTGGTATGACGGCGGAATAACACGTCCATCAGTCTAATAATAACAGTAGTCAAATCAGTGGCGATCCTTCATTTAACACTTTCAATCACACAGAAACTTTTGGCTCAGACTCGAGTGAGACATCGTCATTGCAAACATTTTTCTATCTCTGAAGGGCAAACTAGTCTGCGCTATCTGGCAACACTGCTGAAGAGGTGAGACATATATGCGCTTAGTGTGGGGACTTGTTCGGGACAAGACTTACTGACCGAGTCACACACACACACACACACACATTTATCTCTCTCTCTCTCTCTCTCTCTCTCTCTCTCTCTCTCTCTCTCTCTAATGCAGTCCTCCCTGCTCGGACTCCCCAACTCTTTCTTCCATTTTCTATTTTTATACATTTATCTTATATTACTTTGCATAATGTCATGCCTCGTATCAAACAGTTTTTACTCCCACCTTCTTTCTTTTTTGTTTTGTTCTTTCTTTTTTTTCCTTCAGTGTTTCCCTTCAGGTGTGTTGTTTGTTGGCGGCGTTCGACTCCAGGGACGTGAGACTGTTTTCCTCACTCGGAATCTTTTGTTCTTTTCCCAATTCCCCAGTGGTGGCGGTGTATCACACGCGTACCTCGGGGAGCGGGACACGGGTACCTGGCGCCGGACCCTCACAGGCAAGGCATAGATTCCTCTCCGGTGCATGTGAAGTATCGTATTTTTTTGTGATTCAGAAACGTGTTACCGAATGTTTTAGCGAGTTCTCCCAACTATTTTGAACGGGATGTAGTCAAGGTTGTAGGGGCTTTCAAGAGTGATTATAAAGTGATTTCGTGATTATAATGATCGTTCAAAAAGCGTTCTGCCTTATAATTGGAAAAAAAAATACTCAGAAGTACTCGAATAATATACAAGTCCCAGAGTCTCACAGCAACTCAGGATTATATCACCGTCACCATATAAACCTAGTATCTCCCCCTTTGCTCTCAACTGTAACATCCCCGACTTTTCACATGGCAGGCTGATGTTCGCCCCCCGCTCACGTCATAAGGATTTTTAGTGAACAGTGAGCAGTTACTGTCCTCGAGCAGTGTGATGGTCGGGTGTGTGGTGTGAACGGCCTCTCCCTTACTTATAGATCGAGCTGTATAAGGTCTAGAGTCTCACTGGGATGATATAGCTGGCGTTCACGAGTCCAGGAAGAGATTTTCAAGACACTGTTTCTCTCTCTCTCTCTCTCTCTCTCTCTCTCTCTCTCTCTCTCTCTCTCTCTCTCTCTCTCTCTCTCTCTCTCTCTCTCTCTCTCTCTCTCTCTCTCTCTCTCTCTCTCTCTCTCTCTCTCTCTCTCTCTCTCTCTCTCACACACACACACACACACACACACACACACACACACACACACACACACACACACACACACACACACACACACACACACACACACACATTGCTCGTTAACTGTTGAGGTTCTTGTCTTCTTACGATGGCAATTTTTTTATTTTATTTTTTTTTATGCATTTAATAACAGTGTGGAGTGTGATCTACTTTAACTAGAGATTACACCAGACGACTCCATGAGGTATTCCACAAGACTGCCGGTGAGGTGGCACAAGACAGTCCTGAGAGGAATCCTAAAGCAAGCCACGATTAACTGAGATCCTAAGAGCATTATTTTACTCGCCAGCTCGGAGTGAACATGAAGGAATGCCCAATATACACCAATGAAATATGCAGCTTAACAGTTAACCCTCTCACAGCGATCCATAACAGTTCACAACACTAAAAGCTCTGCACGCAGCCTTTGCGAGCACCTGCAAGGGAGAAAAATGGATTTAGAAGAGTTTTCCATCGCCGAGCCACTATAGTGTTTCGAGGTGACTGTAGCACAAAAGGGAATATTCCAAGATTGGTTTGTGTTAAATAGCACCAAAAGGATTGCTCAATACCTGAAGGAGTGATAGGGTAAGGCCATGATTCGCTCTTGTTTGTTCTTCTCGCCCTGAACATGTAGCCTAGATAGAACAGAAGCTGTGAAATGTTGTTAGTGAAATATGTTTTTTTTTTTATGCTGTTATCATATTTGTGATTACTATAACAGGAAAATCAAGGAGAGCATTGTGTTCTTAAACCATTGCGAAGTAAGCTACTCAATCGTTACCTTAATTTTTTTCATTCCCATTGACCAATAGTAATCATTAGTAGTAGTAGTAGTAGTAGTAGTAGTAGTAGTAGTAATAACAGTAGTGATTGTAATTATAGTAGTAATAGTAGTAATATTATCGTCATCACCACCCTCACTAGTACTATGAATAATGCTATTTCAAGTATCATCATTACTATTATTATCAAATCACGGTGTCTCCCTACGAAACTCTCCGTGGAAATATTACTCGACACACAACAATGACACATGTCAAACAGAGACAAGAGAAAAACATCCCAAGACATTAATGTTTTCCCTCCAGGGACACGACCATTAGGACTCAGGAATGTAGGCTACTGTACATTCATAACACAATTTACATCACACGACACTACACCTACAAACAACATGGAAGAGCACACGTCAACAACATGGAGAGAAAATACAAAGAACAAATATGGAGAACAAAAACTAGGACAGGACGCGAGAGCAGTGGAACAAATAACACGCCTTTTTTTTTTTTTCCACTTCGCGTTGCTTTGGAGTCCAACATTTTGCCGGGCGCCTGATCGCTTGCTGTCCATTCTTTGTCCTTTATTTAAAAAGCAGAGTGGCTGGCGTCAAGTCCTCGCCCTGGGATACACACACACACACACACACACACACACACGAGGTAGGTACACCAGAACGTAGCTTTCCCAATGTGTGTGTGTGTGTGTGTGTGTGTGTGTGTGTGTGTGTGTGTGCAGAAAAGCGGAAGCCGTGAGTTCTGTGTGATGTAAATCCAAGCACTACTATTGGTGCATCCCGGAGCTGCTCCCGCTCATATCGGATTTCAATAACCCCAGGGCAAGCTGAAGTGTGTGTGTGTGTGTGTGTGTGTGTGTGTGTGTGTGTGTGTGTGTGTGTGTGTGTGTGTGTGTGTGTGTATGTGTGTGTGTGTGTGTGTGTGTGTGTGTGTGTGTGTGTGTGTGGTGTGTGTGTGTGTTTGGGGGGGAGTGTGGGGAGATAAATCTTCGCAGTAACCGTGAGGCTACCATTCTCTCTCTCTCTCTCTCTCTCTCTCTCTCTCTCTCTCTCTCTCTCTCTCTCTCTCTCTCTCTCTCTCTCTCTCTCTCTCTCTCTCTCTCTCTCATGTAAATCTATGTTAACTTAAAAAGCGTTAGTAAAGATTTTTTTTACTT
>NC_087190.1:360000-420000 GCF_035594125.1 Scylla paramamosain | reverse complement strand
AATTGTTTATATCCCTCCTACACACACGTCTCTTCTTACAATCCCTTATCCACATTGCTTACCCGCCATGTCTCATCACGCCGTCTCACCCCACACTATTCATCCTATATGTAAGTCACACCAGTTGTTACCATAAGCATTATTCACACTAATTCCACATAACCAGCACGCACTGTCCCATACCACTCCACCATCCCACACTAAACATTCATGCTGTCCCGAGTTACTGTGTTCTGTAGATCATTTGTCCCTAACACTCTCAACTGCTGAAGTCCTGGAAAGCTTAGCCATAAAATATAAAAAAATCAGCGTTTGTATCATTATTCAGTGGCGTGCATTGTTAATTCCAGTCCATTTGATGCAAGCTTTGTTATTAATGTATACTGTAAAGCTCATTTTAAATCCCCAAAAGCGACTTTACATATTACACAGTACTGCAGCGACAATGGACACATACACACACACACACACACACACATCAAACCTTCATACGCTAATTAAGAAAACAAATAAATTCTGTTCATCCAACACAAATCCGCCATCCATGATATAGTGGTTCTTCGGACACAACAAAAGCAGGTCAATGATCCTACGACTCTTGCAGCACACACTTGTAAAGCACGAAACAGTGAACACAGTGACCCACCCAACCCTCTCTTTGTGTCCAGGTCATTCACAGAACCATATTCTCAAAACATTTCTGCGCTGCACCTCCAGTACTTTCAAAAGGCTCTCTTTGAAGGTACACTGGTTTTTAGGGTTTTTTTTATGGTTCCAGTTACAGATGTTAATATTTGTGTGTGTGTGTGTGTGTGTGTGTGTGTGTTTGTGTGCGTGTGTGTGTGCGCGCGCGCCTCCAACAATGAAATTCTCAACATTAATTAAGCAAGACTGTCACTCAAACTCCATTTATCACTCGCAAATTATAAAGCAATTAATGACAAGTTCAGCCAAGCCAGAGTGTCTAATGTACACATCAAGTCACGTCTGGTGGAAGCTTGGAAAAAGACTAAACACAGGAGCAGGTTTAGTCCAGTGCTCGTGTTACAGTGCAAGATTAGATTAGCCAAACAAAGGCGTCTTATTAAGGTGCGGTGCGCGTCCCTCCCTGGCCGTCGCGTGAGATTAACAAATATGACGAGAAATCTGCGGAGCCTCCTTGGCGCGTGTCATTAGCATCGCTTGGAGGAAGGAGAACATTTGCGTCCTGTAACTTTGGTAAACTTCTTGGCGCTTGTGTTTAGTGTCCTATGTATTTTCTAGTACATTTTCAAAACTGTTATTAATTACTTGTAGTGGTTATATAAGCGTTGCAAATTTCTTTTATCCTCGTGAGCTATTGATAATTATTAATCTATTCTCATTATTTTTCACTCATTAAGAGTGCATTCCAGTGATGGGGCAAGGTGCGTGGGACTTTCCCTCCGCTGTGAGACACTCTTCCCTTCATTTCTCATCCTTCTTCCTTTCCTTCCTTCCTTCACTCCTCTCTCTCCCTTAAACTGCACTCGGCTATTCATTTCTCTCCCTCCTTCCGTTTCTATCTTTCCTGTAGCTCTGCCCAGCCTCCCAATTGTTCTCTACCTGAAACCTTCCTCTTCCCACCACATTAGCTAACACCTCACTCACTCCCTCCCTTTCCTCCTCTCTTCCAAACTTACATAAGCGATGCACGTCTGGCTCTTCTTTCGTGTTGATTTTTCCTTGCCGCTTACTGAAGAACGTTTTACAAGCTTGACGACGCAAACTTGGGGACACGGACGCGTCGCAGGGAGCTCAAGCAACCAAGAGTAGGATGAGCAGACCGTGACTCGCGTGTGCTTACTGGACGCCCGCCGGAGAGAAAATGGTCAGAGAAAAGAGCGGAAAGATGAATGGTTGAGTCAGGGTGTAACAAGGAGTGTTATGTTTGTTCTTGCTATATAGTATACGTTCTTCTGCTATATGGATTTCTATTATTGTAGATTGTCTTGCTTAAATTTGATTCTCTATGGCACTTTTGCTACGCGTGTATCTAGCTGTTTGTAAAATATAGATTGGCATGGAAAGAGGAAAGGTAGTTATGTTCTTGCTGTACATTCTCCTGCTATATATTCTGCTATTCTGTGTTATTATGCTTCAGTTTGGTTCTCCCTGTCAGTTTTGTTACTCTTATAGCTATATATTTTTTGGTTCGGTATAAAAAACTTTGAATTATTTGGGGGTAAACGGAATGAAAATATCTAAACATTCTCAGTCTCTCTCGCATTCTTTTACCATTTCTATGTTGCATAAATAGACGTTTCTTTTTTTTTTTTGTCATGTTGCAGTTTCCCATATTCAGAAATGTGACCTTTCTCGGTTTTTCTTTTTTTTTTCTTTCATTTCTCTGTCCAGTGTTTTTTTTTCTTTTTTTTTTTTAATCTCCATTTTTTCCAGCTTTCTTTTTACCTTTCCCTTGTTGCCAAAATAGAAGGCATTTCTTTTATTCAGTCAGCTACAGTTTCCCTTCTTCAGAGATTTGACCTCCCCTTTTTTTTTTTCTAATGCGTGGAGGAAGGGAAGGGGACAGAAAAACATATAAGAAAATTGCTGTTTTATCGATTTAACCAAAAAAATAATTATAACCAGAATCAATGTTCGAGTATATAAAAAGAAAAAAAATATTTCAAGCCACACAATTAGATGAACGGTGATGCCCGAGGGAACACAAAAAAATAAATAATTAGATTGAATAAAACAAATAATAAGAAGACTGGAGGAAATCAGTTAAATGCTGCTCTGATCATTTCCTGCCTTACGATAATAACAAAGTTCACGCATGTTGTTCTCACCACCTTCAGTCGACTTTCAGGAAACACACAGGACATTAATAACCTGACCGCGCGTCACTGTGTCAAAGGTTAAAAGGCTCCATGTAAGGGGTCACTCGATTAAAGGTTAAAAGATTCAGTGTGACGTCATCCGATTTACGTATGTGTTTTTTTACTGCTGTTCTTAGTCTTTATTATTCATTATGACGAGTAGAGTGAAGACATGAGTAATTTTATCTCTGAAGAATATGAATAAGTCCCTCAGAATATAAATAATATGCGTGTATCTGTCAGTGATAACATATTCTTTATTCAGTTATCACCAGAATCATGAAAACACGCTTGAAATCCTTACTGACTTCACCAGAGCCTGTCAAATGCATATGAGGTAAAACACCGAAGTGTTAGAGAAGGCGTCCTTAGAGTGGGAGGGTACAACTGGTGATCAGGAGTCCACCACGATGCCGAGGCTGTGGTGTATTGAAGCTTTATAGTGCGATCACTTGTCAATAACATTCTCTGGCACTGCACAGGTCGGGGAAGGGGAGCAGCGTCTGTGGCGGGGCGGGATGAGAGAGTAAAGATGAGATGGAAGGAGAGACGGGAGACGAGAGACAGAAATAAAGACAGGTACATACAAAGGCCACAATAGATCTTACGGTCTAAGGGAAGTGACCTAACATAAGAAAAGAAGGACAGCAAGGCAGAGGGCGAGAGAGAGAGAGAGAGAGAGAGAGAGAGAGAGAGAGAGAGAGAGAGAGAGAGAGAGAGAGAGAGAGAGAGAGAGGGGCGTGGGAGGGAGGGTGAGGGTCGAGGAAAGTGAAGAATGTGTGTAGGGAATCAGATAGCACGCGTGGGATCCTATACATGACAGATGTCAATATTTATATAATATTTTCAACGGCGGTCGATCGGTTTCCCTCCTCGCGGCGCCTTCACGCTGACGGGAAGGTGACAGCGAACAGAGTGGCTGCGCGAGGCTGGAAACAGGCCAGGGCGGGAATGATGAGACGGTAGACTACGAGGGAAGGGGAAAGGGGAGACGAATTACGAGAATGGTTTATGCAGAGACTGGGAAACGAATCGACCAACGGGGAAGACGGGAATGATTTACGATCCAAGGTAGAGGATAACACTATTGTTGCGTAATAAATGAAGTCAGCATACGAGTACATAGTCATCATTCTAAGTAATAAATAAAGACAACGTATATATGCCCATCACTCTACGTAATTGATTAAACCAGCGTATATACAGTCCTTATTCTACGTAATATGTGAACCCAACACATGTACAGATATCGTTCTACGTAATAAATAAACCCAACGTATAATTTTTTTTTCTGCTTGTGTGCGTGTTCATGTGTGTGTGTGTGTGTGCGTGTGTGTGTGTGTTACGTGTCAAGGTGACTGGCTAAAGAAAAAGTCAGAGTCGAAAGAAGTTAGCCAGTTCAATTCAAGAGGAGGTGTCCTGATACTCCTCGTTTGACACAGCTCGAGTTGCAGGAAAGAATAAAAGAAAAAGAGTAGAGCAGAAAACTTGTACTCACACTGTGTTTTGTGTCTTCCCTCAATCTCGAGCTCTCTGATTAAGTTCTCTGATCTGCAAAAAGTCTTTCCCTTGTCAGGATTTGTAAGCATATTTGTGAGCAGATCAGAGGACTTAAGACTGAGAGAAAGGGCTAAGCATCGTGGAAGTGAGTGCAGAAGTGTACTTAACCTATGACCAAGACTGTCTATAATAAGCCGTCCCTTTAATGAGTGAGGAAGGAGCGGTAGTCAAACTTAAATAAACGTACTGAAGGTAGAGAACAAGAATGTCACGAAACGATGTTGGTGGGGGTGATGTAACAGACCGTGCTTTAAGATTCGATCACCTGGAAAGAATAGGTGAGAATGAGATTACAAGGAAGGTATTAAAAAAGAAAAAAAAAAAGACAGGTAATACTGTCAACAGTCGAATGACATTCCCAACTCATTAGCATTTTGTGTGAAGTTTTCCATCAGTCTCAAGGCCTTCCATCTACCACGAATTTCTCAATTGTTAGATTTTGTAACCAATCAACATATCAGAAGACCAAAGATAGCGAGAACACAAAACACAGTAGAAAGGAGAGTAGCAGAAGAAAGGAGTGTAGCAGATTACACAGACTCTGACCTCGATTGTACATGTTTCAAGTGTAAGATGATCCATTGTAAGCTGAAACAGAAGAGTTAACAGGAAAAATGAGCAGGGGGAGGAAGAGACTGCAGTGTGTCAAGATGAGTTATTTTGAAGAGACCAAATGGAGATTACCGAGGGGGAGGAAATACATCTCCTTAAGGGAAGTTTTACGAGCACAATCCGGAACAGTGATAGGTAGTAACTACATAAAGAGGGGAGGTGAACGTATTTACATAGAATGACGGAAAGGCATAGAAAGATAGAAAGAGACAGACGGAGATAGATAGACAGATAGATGGATGGATATATAGATGGATATATAGATAGATAGATGGATAGATAGTTGGATAAATCAGTGGATGGATGAATAGACAGATAAATAGAGATTAAAAGACGTATACAGGTAAGCATATTAGTACAAAGCATACCAACATACGAAAAAGCTTCTAGTCTAACCAAAAATTTAATTTAGTGTATTCTAACCTAATGAATAACCTCTTTTAACCTAACCTAAACTAATCTAACAAAACTTAATCTACCTTCAAACTATCGATCAAAACTTAACCTAAATTAATCTCACAAAACTTAACCTACTCTCACAACAAAGCCGACCAAAGACTATGTACTATACACTCCCTCCCTTTGCTCATCATCCCTATTAACCCAACTAATGGCACAGAACCACACAACCGTAACCTTTACACTCCCTTCGTTTCCACCACTTATCTGTGTACTTTTCCCTTTGCATTTCTCTTAGTGAGGAATGGATGAGTTCACCTACATTACACTCTGAATGGCTTTTACTTCTTAACCTCTCTCTGTGTCCCGGTCTCTCTGTCTCTCTGTCCCCATTCATCCCCCGCTGGGTGTCTGTAATGACCGCAGTGTCGAGTGTGGGAAGCGAGGCGTAAGGAAAGGGAAGCGGCGGAGGAGACAAAGGAGGATGATGCGCTTAACTAGAGAACAAAAGAGCGGCAGGAACAGGGGAGGTGAAGGAAGGAAAGGCAGGACTGTGAATAAATCAAAGTGGAAAGGGAAAAGTTACTCGTTTAGGGCAAAGCGTGGAAGGATTTGTGTATTATTGAGCAAGTTTTCAGGTTGGTTTTTCTTTTTTATTTGCCGGAGAGTGTTGGTGAGATTAAGAAAGTTAGGAGTGTGGCTCATATAACTTAGAGAAACACTCTCTCGCTCGCGCGTGGTCGACACACACACACACACACACACACACACACACACACACACACACACACACACACAGGTTATCTCAAGTTACGCGTGGCCTCGTATGAAAGTAATCACTACTAATACGTCTTTTCCTTTTGCTTTCGACACTTATTACTGTCGCTACTGCTATTACTATTATTTGTGTCATTGTTACCAAGTACTACTGCTATTACTGCTACTACTACTACTACTACTACTACTACTACTACTACTACTACTACTACTACTACTACTATTATTACTACTTACTCTTCTGAAACAACACATGCGGTGCGCTTTGTGGACATTTACAAGCAGTAATATACGCACGCAGTAATGGTGAACGCCACTAAATATAGGCAATTCTAAGTTTGAAATAATAAAGACTGCTTGTGTACTAGTACATCATTAGTAGTAAGTATCCCTGAGGCGCTCCGCTTGCACGGCTTCGAACGGGTTGGTTGCCAGAGTACGATGATGGAACCTTTTGTGTGCCTGATAGCGACTACAGCGCCACTGCTCGGTTGAATGATCCGTGGCTACTCAAAAACATGAAATAGTGTTGTATTGTAATTAGCAGTCATGTATTATAACCCCTTTAAAGAGGCCCCACAGTTTATGTGCACAGGTACACACAGGTGGGCCAAGGTACTGGAGAATCCTAAAATAAGCCACAGATTTGTCTCTTACAAGTGGAAAAGTAGATTGGCCTCGTATCTTTCTTTCTTTCTGTGTGTGTATGTGTGTGTGTGTGTGTGTGTGTGTGTGTGTGTGTGTGTGTGTGTGTGTGTGTGTGTGTCAGGGAAACTGGGCAAGGGCGAAAAAGGATGGGAAAAGAAAAGTCTGTTCACTTTACTGCTTCCAAAGATCAAGCCGGAGAAGAAAAAAAAAAAAATATAGTTAAATTCTCCGGTCAAAAACTCTTCACACTGTTGCTACACTCTTAGGTTCAACAAGACCCTGAACAAACAACCTGCACTGTAAAACATTTTAAACTTGGTTATGTGAGAGTAAATGTTGTTTGTCTCCGGGATCACCAAACCTTGACCTTCTGGAGAAAAAATATTACGTTATTAAAGAAAAAGGGGAAAAAAAAAATACTTCCTGAGTCTTTGCTGATGGAAAAACAGAGCTGTATTTATGATAAGCTGGAGATTTTGTTCCTGTCATTGTTAGTAAATATGTTCTATAAGGCAATATTTTAAATTCAGTATTTGTTAGAATTATTCTATTTATCTGATAAGGATGGCTTTATTTATTTATTTATCTATTGATTTTATTTTTTTGTATGAACATGATTGATATAATATTCACTGTTATGATACTCAATAGTAGCAGACCGCTGGTTTGAATTACACGCAACAAATGCCACATATTTTGTGGCATCACGTATATTTTAATTGTGCGCTATTGTTAGATTGTTTTAAGCGCGGAAACAATAGCAAAGCGGGGGACATATGGCACAGTCTATATATTTAGCCTCACAATTACGTTACTCAACACCGATGTGTGTTTTGGTTTTGGTTTCCCGCTGTACTTGTGTGTGTGTGTGTGTGTGTGTGTGTGTGTGTGTGTGTGTGTGTGTGTGTGTGTCTCAATGCCACATACTCGTATATGACAGCACAGTGGCTGCCAAAATACAGATCTTGTAATTTTTTCCTTTTTTAACTTTTTCACCTTGTCGAGTTTTCTTCACGCATAAGAAAATATGAAGCCTGGATAATTTGAAGTCTGAACAATCTATTTTATATGCATAGTTTGAAGCTCCGACATATTACATTTGGCAATAGTCTCAATCTTGGAAAAGAAAAATTTGAGGTGGAGGAAGTGAAAAAGCTGGCAAAAAGTCATTATGGAATCAAGGGACACTCGAGGAAGCACAATTTTCAGCACCACCATCCACCTTCAGGTTAATGTCATGCTGAGGGAACAAGTTACCTTAAACCACTATTACCTCACACCATGGTACCATTACACAGCAAAAGGATATCACACTTCAACGGTAAGCGATTACATAATAAACTCATTACATAATCACAGAAAGCTTTTACATAACAACAAATAGAATTTCTATCAACATTTTTCGTGAGGGAAGTCCTGTTTTGATTACCAGGAGAAACGATTTTTCCAAGAAGTCGTAACACACACACACACACACTGCAATACAATACAATTTCCTATTTCTCTCTCTCTCTCTCTCTCTCTCTCTCTCTCTCTCTCTCTCTCTCTCTCTCTCTCTCTCTCTCTCTCTCTCTCTCTCTCTCTCTCTCTCTCATGAAGATACCACGTGCATGCCTTCCTCGAGACAAGGACGACTCACAATGAAGGCACAGTGATGAAGGTAGCGAAAAAGAATACGTCATCGTGACTGTCCAGTGTGAGAATGTTGAGTGAATAAGCAACTTCCTCGCGTGGGAAATGTTCACGCGTCCCGCCTTTGATGTCACGCTCTAAAACCTGCCATCGGGTACATCTATATTCACTCGGATATTACGCAGTTTCGTTACGCGGGCCCGTCCACTCTGGCGTTTTTGTTGCGCGATGAAATTACATTACTGTGTTCCACTCCTGTGTCCAGCTTTCGCCATTCAGGACTACAGACAATACCCAAGCTTCATGAAATCATCAACTGCTAGTCAGAATGGAGAAAATTAAATATAATTGTAATGGATGAGAAACTATGGGTGATGCACAGTCCCTTCATGAAAAATATTATCTTAAACTTGAAATAACCCAATGTGGTAAGTGAAATATAAGTCTCGTGGATGAGAAACTAGAGGTCATCTTTAGTCCCTCCATGAAAAAATCTTAAACTTGGATTAATTCTGCACAATATAAGATCTTTATATATATATATATATATATATATATATATATATATATATATATATATATATATATATATATATATATATATATATATATATATATATATATATATATATATATATATATATATATATATATATATATATATATATATATATATATATATATATATATATATCTTCTCTTTCTATTCTCTCTCTTCTGTTCCGAATCAAATGTATAAATAAAATTTCCTGTCTTGTTATTTTGTTGAGCAATTTTACTTGTTAGTATTTATCTATTCATGTATTTATGCATTCATTCGTATTCATTTTTAACACTGAGAATCCATGTTCTATTAATATTCATCTATTCATATATATGATGTTTTCATTTTGTTATTAATTTACGTATTCATTTTTAACACCGAGGGTTCATGTTCTTCTCTTTGTTATTTGGTATATACTGACGGAACAGTAGTAGTGCTGGCTTTCTTCATTATTAATTTGCTCATGATCACAGCAAGACCCCTATCAAGTGAAAGAATGCATGTGTATGTGTGTGTGTGTGTGTGTGTGTGTGTGTGTAATACGTAATTTTAAGTTCTTGTTTAATTAATTATAGTGTGTAAAATTGCAATGGTTTATAAACTATTTGCCTATCTATCTATCTGTCTATCTGTGTACACAATAATAAAGATCAATCAACAAAGAGAGCGGCACTAGTACGGGACAAGAGGTGCTCGACTGGTGGAGTGCAGCGAGGCACGCGTGGTTATAAGCACTGATGGATACCCTGCTAGTGATGACTGTTCTGTCTACCTCTATACCAAGCCGGCAATCCCTTACGGGGGGGAACCAAAGACCAATATTCTAAAAGGCTTTGCTCTCTCACCCCGACATTTTCAAAGGTCACAGAAATGAGTATTCAAGAGCATTCCTCGTGTTATTAATGTAGAAATTTTGTTAATCAGTCACTAGAATCTTAAAAAACCATCCTTAAAATATGTGTAACTTTAAGTAGTCTTTTGAATGTCGTGGAGGTGCATCGCAGAAGTGTTTTAGAATATGATCCAAAGCACCTACACACTCATGCACGCTCTTACCCCCACTGGCCCCTGGTGGAGAGGGATAAAGATAACAGTTACGATAAATGTTGACATACAGCTCGCCCATCGTGTTCCAATGTTTACTGGAGCAATTTTTGAATGACGTGATCGATGCTACATTGCTACAGGCTATTTGTCCCACTGACGAGAGTAGGCGATGAGAAGGATTTGTACACACACACACACACACACACACACACACACACACACACACACACACACACACACACACACACACACACACACAGATAGATAAGTAGACAAATATAGTAGATAATTAGATTGATAGATAAATATGTAAATAGACGGATAGATAAATAGATAGATAAATAATGACCACAAAAAATACACTGTAAATTCACATATAATAATAATAGATGGTCCAAAAATAGACAGACTTTAAAACAAAGGCTATCTAAAATAAAAATAAATAAAAATAAAGTATTAACGTAACTAAACTCAACAATGATCACAAAATATCACACACACACACACACACACACACACACACACACACACACACACACACACACACACACACGTAACACAACATAACACAACCAGCAAGAGAGAGAGAGAGAGAGAGAGAGAGAGAGAGAGAGAGAGAGAGAGAGAGAGAGAGAGACCTGCGAACCAAAAGCAGTAGCAAGAAAGGATCGCTACATTTCAAATAGCCGTTTATCTTATCATGCGGGATTGAAAGACGCGACTCGTCCAAAGCCCCAAAGCCCGAGCCTCTCCCCCGCGTCCCTCTCCGTCCCCCCGTGTGTGTTGCCGCCTCTTTTATCTGCACTCAAGACGGAATTCCTCGCCAAAACCCCAATTTATCTTCTTTTGGACGCCCCCTTCGACGATACTGCTATTTTCCCTCCTGCGAAGTCTTCCCTGATGTGCAGACTCGCCACTTTTTGCTCTTTGCTTTTTTTCTCCTCGCCCACAATGCACGCCATCTACTGCGCCGTGTCCCTGCCGCTAAAGACTGGATTGCTAAACATTTCTTCGTCTCATCTTTTACGTTTGTCTGGTTGTGGTGCGAGTTATCCGGTGTTTTCAATGTTTTTATCATGATTGTAGTGATTGCTTAACTTATGGGAGAACAAAATTATTAGAAATACTGGCTTAAGCTTTACCAACACTTCCTCATATCCTTGCCTCGTCTCACACATCCCTAATGTATACTAGTTATTGCACTACCTCTATATAGTTGCTTCTGTTCTCTCTTCTACACACCGACAAAACAAGCAAAGTACCGTACCGTCACCCTGTCATTAGGCCTTAACGATGCAACTCTCTAACCTGCTTCTATTCTCTCCAACTACATGCTCACAGTCTAAGCCAGCTATTGTACCGTCTCCCTGCCTGGAAGCCCCTAAGCGGTCCTATTGCCTCTTTTCTGCTTCCCCTGCTGCTAACTCCTGTACTGCTCATCTCCCTGCTACTAAAACGCTGTACTGTACCACTCGCCTTGGTAACCTATGGTACGCTAACCTCCCGGCCATTAACACTGTATCACTCACCTACTTGCCTCTAACTGCCACTGCACTGCTCACCTCCCTGCCTATAACACCTACTAGCTCCAGTTCCCTCATTGCCAATCTAGTACTGTACCACTCGATTGACTCACAAGTTATGATACTGTTCGCCTTCCTACCACTAAATGCTGCTATGCCACTCGCTTCCTTGCCTCTCTTCTCTATATCAACACGCTACTGGCTCTACGTCCCTGCCTCCTCCACGCGCTGCCTCTCAATCCTCCAGACCGTTGCCGTTCCCTGAGTCTCCGCGGCTTTCCGGTCAGGCGATTATCTGCAGTAAAGCGTCACTCGTAAAGTGGATTCGCAGGGAGGAAAAAGAGCGAGGGAGCCAAAGGAGTTTTTTTTTTTTTCTGAATTCGCGTTAGTTTTTTTTTTTTTTCTTTTATTCTCTTTCTCATCAGTGTCTTCCTCATTCACAGGTACTGATTGCTCTCTCTCTCTCTCTCTCTCTCTCTCTCTCTCTCTCTCTCTCTCTCTCTCTCTCTCTCTCTCTCTCTCTCTCTCTCTCTCTCTCTCTCTCTCTCTCTCTCTCTCTCTCTCCCCTTTCCCCTCTTTCTTTCCTCTCCCTTCTCTGTCTTCCTCTCATCTCTCTCTCTCCGTCTTTCTTCCTGTCTTTCGTTTCCCTTATCTTCCACTCTGTCTATCTTCCTGTCTTCTCCCAATCCCTAATCTTTTCCCAGCTCAGTCTTCCTCTCCCTCTCCCTCACATAGCGCGGCAGCATACCACGCCCCTGAGGAACACCCGCAACAGGTGTCTGGCTACACTGAGGCAGCGCGGGGGTCCATCACCACCTTGTGGGAGCTATTCACTCACCCACGTACCATCTGTCCACTCATGAACCTACCCACTCATCCATCCAACCACACATTCACACAACCATTCACCCTCTCATCCATCTGTCCGCCCATTGACTCGCCCATCTACCCACACACCTTCCTGCAACCCATTCATCCAGTACATCTATCCGATCATCCATTCATCATCCCTTCCCAAATCCACACCCTTACTCGTTCCTCATTCGTTTCTTCATTCACTCATTCACTCAGTAGATTACTCACTCATTCAAACACACACGCACACACACACACACAGACATTGCCGGTCTAGTCGTCCAGCCTCAACGCAACACAGAGGGAGAGGCTGGAGAATGCAAAAGCGCGCTGCCAGGATCGTGCTTGACCCTTCAGTCGCCAGCTACGTGGACCCCCTTATCACCTTCACCTTATCCACCCCCTCCCTTCCAGCTGTCTGCAACCAAGTACAAACAGATACTAGTGCTGAACAACTAGCACCAACACCACCGGTACAGGTGGATGGATGAGTGGATTGTTGGATAGGTGGGTGGATGGGTATTTGGAAGGGTGGATAGATGGGTGAGTGGAAGGTGTGGGTGATAATGTGTGGATGAGGTGCAGATGGTGGGTTTGGTTTAGGTGAGTAGATGGTGGATGGATGGGTAAATTCTTGGGTAGGTCAGTGGACAATGGATGGATGGGTGAATGGATTAGTGGGTGGTTGTGGTTATGGATAGGAATAAAGTGTACAAGTGTTCCCTTAAAAACGTAGGACAGAAAAATTACCAACTACTCACAATCACGTGTTACATGAACAGATCTACCGTATAATAAAGTGATAATTTCGTAAAAAAAAAAAAAAAAAAAAAAAAGTATTGCAGATAATTAATGCTACTAATTAAAACGTCCGAATCTCTCTCATTTACGATGAAATGCAACGCTTTGTTAATTACCTTTTTGATCTTGTTATCTTGCCAATGAATCACTTTCTGCTTTTCCAATATACCGTACTGAATTCCCCGCCTCTATTTCAACACATCTATTCATATGAACTCCATTATAAGTCGTCCAAAGTTCAAACAATCCATAAATTAACTGCATTATGGTTATGATATCAAGGTAAATGTTCTGATGCTTAAAGCCTATATAGTTCAAGTACCATTAGCAAGAATAGCGAAACGATAACCATTTCACTGCCTCATGTAAGCATTCACCGCATTACAAGCGTTGTATGAAATCTTTATCACCAATCTGCAACTGAGAAAAGCAAATTAAAAGAACAGATTTTTTATTTTTTTTTTTTTTTATTTCTAAGAAAACACAAACGTGAAATAAACAAAGTTGTAAGACGTGCCAGTGCCTATATAAAACATGCCTACCTATTTCCACCTATCATTGCCATCCATAAATGTGTCAAATCTGATTAGTATAATGTCTACATTCGGCTGTAAAATAAGAAAGAAATACCTCAGAATAGTTTGTGATAAAGGAAAGATTTGGAGAATAACAGTGAAAAGGTTAATCAATCCTTTTTATATTATCATCTTCCTTTGTTAACGTCGAGAATAATAAAAAAAAATGCGTGGATATAGAGAGAAAAAAAGAAAGAGAGCAGAGGGTTAATTTTTTTCTTATCTATTCATACGCTAGAGAACTATTTGAGAGACTGTAGCATATAAGTGTCTAAAATAGGAAAAAAAATTTCCAGCAATGAAAGGTTAAGCAAAAGGAGAAGCAACAGTAATCAAAGAGTTAAAACAATACAATGCAACATGAAAATTGACACAAATCCTTTCCATCTCCATTGTCGCTTAGTGCAGCAAACAGCCTTGGAATCAATCAGTGCAGCATCGATCGCTTGGGTAAACACTGCCAGAACCAGGGCCAGATGAAAGGTCAACATTTATTTGTCCTGTTTTGCTCCCTGTGTTACTCAGAAATAAAAAAGAAAAAAAATAGACGAGAGTTTCCTGTATTACTTGGAATCTAAGAAGGTGATTCCTCGTTGTGTTACTCTGTTTATCTATTCATACGTAAAATAAGTAGGTAAGTTAATAAGTGAAATGTAAATAAATAATGAAAAGGACACTATAAGACTATAAGACAAGTATCTCTCTCTCTCTCTCTCTCTCTCTCTCTCTCTCTCTCTCTCTCTCTCTCTCTCTCTCTCTCTCTCTCTCTCTCTCTCTCTCTCTCTCTCTCTCTCTCTCTCTCTCTCTCTCTCTCTCTCTAACGTGTGGCGAAGGAGTCCGGTCAAGGGCAGAGGGATGAGAAAAGAGAAGCCCTTGAATACGCCCTTCGATACAGCAGGTCAGGGAGGAGGCGAGCTGGTGAGGCAACAGTGAAAATGTTGTGTGTGTGGCGAGGGTTTCACAGAAGGGAGCAGGCATACGGGGAGGGAAGGATGAATGATTCACGGCAGCCACACACAGATCTGAGGGAACCTGGCGACTCGATCAGCGGGACAGGGCGGAACGGAGCGGCTTCAACACCCCTGCACCCAAAAAAAAAAATAGTAATAAAAAAAGGAAATATAAGGAGATCAATAAACGAACAGAAAATCATAACAATAATCAATAGTAGATGAATATAATACCAAAAAATAGAAATATAATAAAAATAGATAAATAAATAGAAAAAATCGAAAAGTCAGAAGGAAATTTAAATTAGTAAATGAATATTTAAATAGACACGTTCAGTAAATGATAATAATAATAATAATGATAATAATAATAATAATAATAATAATAATAATAATAATAATAACACCAATAACAATAATTAAGTGCAGAAAACAAAACAGTCAATACTTATCCTTAAGAATTGTCATCGAGGAATGTTTGGAGAATGTGGAAATAACGAGACTCATGGAAATAAATGAGCAAAAAAGTGTATATCTATCTATCTATCTATCTATCTATCTATCTATCTATCTATATATATATATATATATATATATATATATATATATATATATATATATATATATATATATATATATATATATATATATATATATATATATATATATATATATATATATATATATATATATATATATATATATAATAATAATAATAAATTCTTAGCTTGCACCACCCAGTTTTAATAATCTTGACGAAAAATCACGAAAGTTAAAGGGTGAAACTGTAACTTTTTAAACAGTACCGCTATCAACACCACACACCACCACCACCACAATTCCCACATCCACAACCACAACTCTCCACTACCGAAGACCCCCACCACTCACAACCACCACCACCACCACCACCTCTACCTCTCATTACCACCACCACCACCACTACCACCACCACCAAGCACACACACAGAGTGAACACAAACAAATGCGTGCAAATAGAAACACTGCAGTGTTCTGTCGCACTCTGCTATCTGTAAGTGTAAAAAAAAATAAAAGATAAATAAAAATAAAAGATAAAAAACAGGAAAATATCGCTTCTATTTAGTTCTGCCGCATCACTGTACGCGGGGGATGAATTACAGTGAGGGATGCTGCAGTAAACACTCTGCAAATAGACAAGTCACACCGGGGCGCGCGCACAACAAACCGTCGCAAAATAAGCGCGCTGGAAATATGCACGAGATAAACCTGCCGCGTGTGGTGCTGTGGAGGGAGAAGAAGAGTGAACGAGTGGGGAGAGGTGGAGGGTGCTTGGATACTTACGACGGGGTTGGAGTGGAGAAAAGGAGGCAGAAAGGGAGGATAAGGAAAGGAGAAGAGTGAGTTAGAGGGAGGGAAAGGGAGGGAACATAGTGGAGGGAAGGTGGGATGGAGAGAGAGTTGGAAGGAGGGAGAGACAATGCAGGAAGTGAGATGATGGGAATGGGAGAGTTGAAGGGAAGGAGGGAGGGAAGAGACAGGTTTGGAGGGGAGATGGCAAGGACTGGAAGAATGGAAGGAAAGAGAGTTGGAAGGAGAAGGGAGTTGGAGGGAAACTGGGAAGAAGAGAGAGATGGAGGAAAGGGCAGACATGGTTGGAAGGAAGGTGAGAGGGGAAGAGGGTTGGAGGGGTGGAGAGAAGGAACAGACAGGATTGGAGGGAATGTTAGGAGGGGAAAAGATTGTTGGAGGGATAGAATGAGGGAAAGACGGAGGGAGGGAGCGTTAGTTAATATTATGAAGTATTGGAGGCAGACACACACACAATAGAAGCTTGTGACGGTACTGTTATGTGTGTGTGTGTGTGTGTGTGAGAGAGAGAGAGAGAGAGAGAGAGAGAGTTCCCCACAAGGTCATAAAGTTAACTTGAATTAAAAGTGAAAAATAACACAGTATGATAAATGACTTTCGAATAATTTGCATACATACAGCTTTCTCATTACGAGTACCTAGATGTATTGCATTCAGTCATTACTATCATAATTATGCTACAGATGCTTTCTTCACTCATGGCAGGACAGACAAACAGTGAGAGGCGATGCAGGACTTGTTAGAGAGAGAGCAAGGAAGAGACGACAGAGGAAGCTGTTGACTCTAGCTTCCTTAGTACAGACTGACCAAATATTTTTTTTTTTTTTTTACGTTAAAGGGGCACTGACCTAAGGCAACAAAAGGAAGTAAAAAAAAAAGAAAAGAAAGAAAGAAAAAGCCCATGGAGATACCAGTCCCAAAAATGAACAGACAAATGTTGAGGGTAAATTTCTTGAAACCTCTCTTGACAACAACAGGTAGTCAGGAAGTAAGTTTTATGGTGCCGGATATCGAAACTTGCCTCGTTCATCATCCCGGAACAGTCAAACACAATTCACTATTCATTTGTACATATACGAACAACAGAGCAACATTCGCACCAATCATTCACACACATACATGCCTCATGCAAGCACCACAGGGAAGACATTTATGTATGTACTGCAACACTGCATGTAATTTGAATTTAAACATGAATTCTCTTCCGGCACGTCCGTTTCCTATCTACAGACTGTTATAGAAAAGTCTTTTTTCACCTGTACGTTAATGTAAATAGAAGTAAACACCTTTTGTAATTACCAGCTAAATGTCAGGTGCAACACATTCACAAGTTAGAATTTAAGCACAAATCTCTTGCAGCACGTGCGTCTCCTATCAACACAATGTTACAGAAAAGTCAGGCATGTTTCCCTCACCTGTGCGTTAAAATAAGAAAGAGTAAACACCTTTTTCAGTTACCGAGCGACCTGCGTGAGTTGCGACATACGAGTATTCACAAGTCCAGAACAGAAATATGACTGTTTTGTTCACTGACCGTTGACACTTTACCGCCGCTTAATAACTGGTAGTGTTGCCTTTCTGTGGATGATTTCTAGGAATTTTCTGATGTATACTTTCAATTATCAACCTACTGTGTAGTGTAAGTTATTTGAATTGCTATACAGTATTTTTTTATTTTATTTATGGAGCAAAGCACAGTTTTCTCGTATTATAGTCGTAAAATTTGCTTTGGGATTCGGAATAATAAGGGAAAGTACAATATAGTATACGTTTGCTTTCTTTACACAGTTCTCTTGCTCACTGTGCCATAAACTACACGAGAATCTCTAAAGATCTTGGAACTTATATCATCATCATCCTCATCATCATTATCATCATCATCATACACATCCTTATCATCACCAGTAGTCAGCAGCAACATATTTATATATCATTATCCTCCTCCTCCTCCTCCTCCTCCTCCTCCTTATTTCTTTTTTTACTACTGGTAGTTAGTGTAGCTTATTCATTCAAAGAACCTTGGCAGAACCTCAATGTCTGTTGCTGTTTGCCTCCTTTTATAATTATATTCTTTTGTATTCTGTCTCCTTGCTCTCCTCGTCCTCGTCTTTATCGTTTCCTTCTTCTTTGTCCTTTTATTCCTCCTTTTCTTTCTCTAGCTCATCCTGTTCCTCTTCCCTCTCGACCTTCTCCTCCCCCCTCCACCTCCTTCCAAAGAGAGGAATGCAGCATCACCAGCTAGTGTTGAGGTCCACTGTAGCACACACACACACTCGCGCTGCCTGGTAATATTGCGTCCCGCTTGTTTATGTCAGGTCACTGCAGCTCATTTGTATTGTACGCGATACGCAAATAAAAGAAAAACTCGTGAACATTTTTTTTTTTATCAAGGTTAATGCATACACCCACACACACACACACACACACACACACACACACACACACACACACACACATTGTTGCCGTTTGTTTGATCCATTATGTTACGTTATTGTTTTAAGTATTTATTTGTTTTTTATCTATTTGTTTATGTTTTCGTGTTTGTTTAGCATCAGTTGCTAACTTTCAAATTTTTTTTTTTTTTCATGTTTTATCTACTTTATTTTGATTCATTTACTTATTCATTTATTTCATATATTTATTTTCTTTTATGCTAAGTGTCTTTCATGCACAAGGGAAGTATGAATAAGAACAAAAATAAATTCAGAAAAATAAAATAGCCAAATAATTGTCTCTCCCATAACGTATTGGTATTATCATTATTATATCGTCCTTCACTTCACCGGGGCTCGGGATCCTTGCTGCAAACTTTAAGGGACACCGTGTTTCTTGCCATGAATACCTTAAAACTTGAGGCGTGGACTTGACGGGGCCTGTGTGAAGGAAGCCTTGCGCCTGAGTGTTTTGTGTGGCTGTGTTTGAGTACTGGGAGAGTGTTAGCCGCGTGGGAGTGACACCAACACACACACACATGCAGGCAGAGACGCATTCACATACACTCTTCGACACACACACATACACACACACACACACAATAATAATAATATCAATAGTTATAACATTAGCAACAATAACACTGCTCAGATCATTAACGAGAACAATAGTGCTTATCATTTCTCCCGTGCACGACCAAACCAGAGTTAAGGTGTTCACGACTGCACTGCTCATTACAGTGCGGCTCTCGTGTGGGCGTCAGCTTCTGTCCTCAGACATTAATAGTTATGTTGATGAAGGAGGAGCTTTCCATCCGGACCGAAATATTATCATAATACAGAAGCTTGTCCAACTGAGGTTTGTATTCAGTGTATTTAGTGTTGGTTTTTGAGTAATGAGTCTTTGTGATGCGAGGACAATAATGATGATGATAATGGTTATGATGAGGAGGAAGTTGTATGAAATGGAATGTTGTTTTTATTTATTTATTTTATTTTTTTTTCATGTAAGAGGGTGTTTTCTTTGTGGTCCACGAGACGGCGTCGACGGGGCTAAGGGTGTGAATGAAGTGTGTGTGAGTGCATGGTGCTTTGTCTGGGCCACCCTCTGTGGAATCGCTGGCGTGGTACATAGATAAACAGACGTAAGAGGAGCTCTGGCCTAGGGCGACAAAATGTGAAAAAAAGACCCGCTGGAAGTACTAGATTCTGAAGATGACATTCCGAAGAAAGCAGGGTGAATACAGTGTTACTCAAAGTCTTGATGAAGTGCATTCTTTAGATTTCTCACAGGGGATACCATGAGACAGACATCTTGGTGAATGGTATCGAAGAACATGTAAATATATAGAATTACACAGGATAGCACAGAATTACATAATTACCACACACAGGTTACTAACACCTCCTCATTATATACCAAACTTCTCACTATCTAAAGGTAAATAACTCGTATCACAAAACTGGAAAGATGTGCGGACGACTTTCCTTTACTGGATAAAATAAAACGTAAAATATTTCCCCAAACTTTGGAGCTGCAAACTGTTCTGGAAGACTTACTCTTTTTTTACGCGCCACACATCGTTAGAATATTTACTTAAGCTTTCCTGTGTGGTGTTGATATTTCATTCCGACTGAGGGAGGCCGGAAAAAAATCTGCACGGGAGCGGAGTACGGTCATGGTCGTGGTGGTATAAGAATCACTTCACAATAGCGATACCACACAACATCTGACGTCACTGCACAACCTCCACGCAGGAATCAAAATAATAAAGGCAAATATTCTCCCCAGTGGGTCGCCTTTTTCCCTTGACTTGGCGCGTGACAGAAATTCTTCCAGTCTCCACGCAGTCTTCACTCTTTCATTCCCCTTCACTGCCAAACTCTTGAACTCTCTGCTCGCATTCTCGTTCTCGCATTCTTGTGACTTGAAGACTTTTATGACAGAAATATCAAGACACCACAAAGACTAAACTGGTCAGTCTTTTCAGAATTCTTTACTTCCATTCGTCTACTTTAGGATTGGATTGTAGTGTTTTAGTTTCAATGCACGTTAGGTTTGCCTTGACCAGCCTCCGTTTTTTGTATAAGAAATAATACTGCAATATTTCAACACAATCGGAGACTATTTACTTTTTAAAGGAACAGCATTTCTTTAATATTTTTATAGTTCATCACCAGCCATATTCATACACACAAAAAACTAATAGATAAATAATTAAAATAAAAGTAAGACAAGTAATATAAGATAAAACAGTGGCATGAAGGAACAGACAAGGGAGTCAATCTTCAAAAAGGTCACACTCACTCTTCAGTCCCCACAAACTACCGCAGGTGTCAGGTATCACAGGTTCACCCGCGCTGTGGACTCCTGGACGAACACACACACACACACACACACACACACAGGAGCACCGAGGCACACGCCCAGCCACGCCTCGTCCCGCACGCACACACACACATTTTCCCTACACAGTTTTTGCTTCCCACTCTCTCGACAACAAATTCATCGGCGCACCCTTGTGCAATTTTTATGCTGTTAGCGATGTAATGATTCTCCGTGATTGAAGTAATCAATATGTATACATTTTTTTTTTTTTTTTCCCTCCTCTCTTCTCTCAACAGAAAGAATCATTTTACCTTGAAAACTGCATGGACCGCCAGCCGCCGCTGCCGCGCCTCGCATCTAAAAATTATTCGGGGTAAAAATGAATATGTGTTACGAGGAAGGTAATGATGGAAGGGACGGAGTAGAGAATGATGACACGCCAGTTTTGCGCGCACAAATTTTCAACCTGTTTATTTTATCCCCGCGAATACAACCCGAGCCTTTTATGGACCGCAGACCAGGCGTGGACCGCGGCCCTTTACCGCCCACTCTGGGGGTTCATCCTTCCTTTGTTTACTTAATTACGCTTTCACTCCATTCCTCGCCGTGTCATTGCTGTGTTCATTGGAGAGAGAGAGAGAGAGAGAGAGAGAGAGAGAGAGAGAGAGAGAGAGAGAGAGAGAGAGAGAGAGAGAGAGAGAGAGTTAATATACCTCTTTGCAAATTACTCCCTCCCTTTCATATCATTAGGGACACATTCAATCCATTGCTAATAAATCATTCTTTGGAGTACGTTTTATTTTTTATCATTTCTTTTCTTTTCAGTTACTCAAAACGGTTCCTCCTCATCACACAAATGTTACTCAGTCACTTAAAATTCACTATCATTGCCAACGCCTCTATCTTCCTCGCACAATTGATCACTTACTGTCGTAGAACTATAAAGGATGGGAGTCATAAAGGAAGATGCAAAGGAGAGAGACAACTGGAGGAGACCTGTATATGACGCCAAATCTTGACTCTAGAGAAAAGGCAAAAGGAGAAGCATAAATGAGCACTTATATTCGGCCTCAGCTTGGGTGTACGAGAGAGCGGTTACACTTGCATCGAGGGTAGCGAGTTAGGATCAAGCTTGCAGTCTCTACGTGACGAGTCTAGCGTTGTACCTCTGAGCTATCTGGTCCCAGGCTCTGTGTTCAGCAGCCAGCAACTCAAATGTCGGTCAGTGGGTGAATAAGTCATTAGGTCTTTCTCTCAAACAGTCACTTACCTTTTTACCTGCTCGCTCGCTCTCTCGCTTCCTCCAGTTCTCAGTTAGTCAATCACTCCGTCAAGCATTCAGTCACAGTCAAACATTCAGCCAGTCAGTCACTCACTCAGTCAAACATTCAGTCAGTCAGTCAGTCAGTTTGTCAGTCAGTTGCCCACTCAAATACTCAGACACTTATTCATTCTGTCACTCATTCAAATTGTCACTCACTCACTCACTCACTCACTCATTCACTTAACTACCAGAAAATTTACAGCCAAAGACAGATAATACCAGGCACTTTCGCAACGTGTAATATATAAGAGAAGGAAAATGTTAAAGGGAAAAATAAGGAAGATAAAGTGAGAGAGATTAGGTGAGAAGCAGCAAGGATCAGGAGAATAAGAGAGGGATCACAAGGCGGCCGCGGGAAAACATCGTATTTACAAGACTGCGGTGGAAAATAGGACGGATATTTCTCTGGTCTGAGACAATGGAATGTGGAGGCAAGGCAGCGGCGAGCACAGGAAGGCGAGGACACGGAGTGAAACCAGACCAAATGATACGATTTTCTCCACATCGAAGGGAACATCTTGCAGCTTTCCTTGTTTTCTTATGTTCTTAAGAGATTTCAGAGAGGGGACAAGTAACTTTAAACAGTAAAATATGGTAATTTCTGCGGAGAGTATGTGAAAATCTAAAACAGTGAAAGGATAGCGAATAAGTGAAATAGATAGTGAAAACATTAAGCTAATGTCTAAAAGTAACAGGAAGGCGAAAACAGAAAGAGAAACCAGGAAACTACAGTTTTATGATACGATTTTCTTAGTGTGGAAGAGATTTTTCAGTGAACAAAAAGCTTTGGTCAGTAAATTGTGGCCATTGCAGCAGCGTGTACATGATAACTGAAAATACGAAAAAAAAAGATTAGTGAAGACATTAAACAGATAATAAAAACATTACATTACACTATAAGTGGAAAGAAAACAGGAGACGAAAAAAGTTGAAAAGTTGAGAATACCAAGACATAGACATTTTAAATACTGAATACATAACACTATACTAGAAATAAAGAGAAAATAACAGGAAGGTAAAAGCAGTAAGAGAAACCAAGCAGATAGAACTAAATAACATGTCAAAAGAAGATAACAGGAAGGAAAAGCAATTCATAAGGAGACAACAGGAAGAGAAGACGAGGATAGGAAGGGAAACCAGGCAGACACAACTAAGTGACAGGTCAAAAGAAGGTAACACGAAGATAAGACAATGACAGGAAGGGAAACTAACCCAAGCATATATAACTGAACTATTGGTGCACGGGCGATGGGGCGATATTCTGCCCCTCCGCTTAACACAGACTTGGACAAATTAAGGGAATTACACTGCACGGCGACCACTGGAGCGGATAACTCATAAGAGGATAGGAGGAAAAGGATAGAGTGGCTTCATGTATCAGTTAGCGGCGGGCAGACAACACACAAAGCCGCCCGGGACAAGATAATCACCCTCCCTGGCCTCTACTGTAATGGTCATGCCAGAAACACCTGCTCCGTATCCTGCCACTGATGGACTCAAGGGCCTCCGCTAATGGACGTCTCCCTCTCTGTGGCGCGTGTTATTCCCTTCAACGCTGACCTCTGCTGGTGATTCGCGGAGTGTCGGAATTGTTTTAGGAGCAGCTGGGAATGCGTCTAAACTCGTCCCTTTGTAATCTTCCCTCGCGTGCTCCTATAGGCATGATAACTTTTAAATACCTGTTGCTTTTTACCTCCGCAGTGTGTGTTATTCCCTTCAACGCTGACCTCTGTTGATTCGCGGGCCCTGGAATTGTTTAAGGCGCAGCTGCATACACGTTTGAACCCATTCCTCTTTAGTCTTCCCTTGCGAGTTCCTATAACTGAAGCAACTTCTTACTATAAAAGTACATATTCTTTTCTTCCCAACGCTGACCACATTGATGATTCGCGGGTCCTGGAGTTATTTTAAACGCAGCAGGGCACACGTCTAAATCCATCTCTCTCTTTGTAGTCTTTCCTTGCGTGTTCCTGTAACCACGGAACTTGCTGATACACGAATATGTACTCTTTTCTTCCAAAACTTGCCTCCACTGGTGATTCGCAGTGCTTTACATATGTTTTTGACGCATTATAGAATGGGGATGTGTACGTCTCTCTGCAGTCCTGAAAACAGTCGTGGTGAGAAAGCAAAGCGTTTCAGAAGACGGTCCTTAAAAATCCGCCTGCCGTTACTCGCCCGTTACTTAACTTGAGCCTTCCATGCGCATGTCCACCACGCGCATGACACAAATAACCTACAATGACACTGAACCTGATATATGTTCTTTTCTTGAGTTCCTTTGTGTCTGCGTCTAACCGACGTCCCGCCTCTAGTCAGTCACCTAACCTGAGCCTTCCGTGGGGGTGTCCATCACGAGCTGCCTGCCAAGGAGCTGCAGGCCAAGGGTTAGCGGGGCGTGAGTCGTGGGCTGTTGGCTGCACCGATGATTTGCCGCCGCCTGGCCCCACTGTGATAAGGTGAAGGAACGTGTATTGCCTGGCCGCCCTCTCTGCAGGCTTTCATGGTCCAGTGCTCGTCTGTAGCTTGAGTTATGAAGAGTACTGGTGTGGGTGTGCCGTGGTGTGCTGTGATGGTGTGCTTCAGGGGTCTGGTTTTATTTGACTTTTTTTTTTATTATTTTTTTTTATTGCTTTTTTTAATTATTATTATTTTTTTTATTGCTGTTGATCGTTTTCTCTTCTTTTCCTTCTTTTTATTTCCTTTCTATTTTTTCTTTTCTTTTTTTATTTTCGTTTTCATTATCATCATCATATTTACCATTATTATTACAGTATTATTATCACCATTATCGTTATTATTAGAACAGTAAAAGCAGAAACAGTAACAGCAATAGCAGCAGTAACAACAGTAGTAGGAGTAGTAGTAGTAGTAGTAGTAGTAGTAGTAGTAGTAGTAGTAGTAGTAATAGTAGTAGTAGCAGTAGTAGTAGTAGTAGTAGTAGCATTGGTGGTGGTGGTGGTGGTAGCGGTGGTGGCAGCAGAGGGAAAAATTTACACGCATTTTGATATATAAAAGTCTGAAGGAGTATAAACCAAGCGAGGCATCCGGCGCAGCATACTGACCTGATAGAGTTATAAAGACTAAGAACGCACCAGTATGATATTATATTGCTATGAAAGAAAAAATAATAGTCAGCTGTCAGGGAGCGTTGCACTAACTTGCTTGAAATACGAGAGGAAGTCTGGAAGTTTTTGCTTAGGGAGAGAAATGTGAAGAGATTGTGACGGCGCTAGACCAGAGAGAGAGAGAGAGAGAGAGAGAGAGAGAGAGAGAGAGAGAGAGAGAGAGAGAGAGAGAGACGAGAACTGGTGCGAGAAGTGAAAGTGAAGGAGAGAAAGTGGAAGAGTGCAGTGAAAATGATAACTATTTCTCACCGACTTTATAGAGATCAGAGAGGGGGAGGAGGATAAAACTCATTGGTTATGGTTAGACGTAGGAGAGGAAGGGCACTTGCAAGGAGGAGGGACAGGGTAGAGGAGCTCATGTGTGAAAGAGGCGCTGGTAGAGAGAGCGAAGGATTGAACAAGCAAGGAGGGAGTGTTTGTTTAGGGAGAGGCGCGGACTTTTACGCCGTGGTAACTCCCTCGGGAACACTACAGGGGAAGCGGTTGTGTCAGAGAGAGAGAGAGAGAGAGAGAGAGAGAGAGAGAGTGTGTGTGTGTGTGTGTGTGTGTGTGATGATTAAAGTTTTTCATGAATGACTGACCAAGTGATGATGCAGAATACTTGCAGAACTCTGAGTATAATCATGTAAACACTATATAAGACCAAACTAACTTCCAATAGAGTCTTTTGAAATTGAGATGAGAAGCAAAAATGTTTAAGGTATGAAGGATGTTGCAGAATCCTTGTTATAACTCTCAGTAAAGTCATGAAAGCATAATTTAAAACCAAAATAACTTCCACTACAGCCTCTTGAAATTGAGATAAGACGCAGAAATGGTTGAGATACGTCTTGGTCTCGCCGACTTCCTCAGTGCAGCGTTGCGTTTGTGAAGTGACGAGCACGCGTCGGTAACAAAAAAGAAAACCTCACAAAGCAAGGGACTGATAGAGTGTTACTGAACATTGGCAGTGTTACTGGGAAGAGATAGATGGTTTGGGAGGTGGAAAAGAGACGGTAGCATGAAGAGCCTCGCGAGTAGTGGCGGCATGAAAGTGATGAGACTGGAGGTGTCTGGACGGCCGAGAAGCGATAAGGAAGAGGCAGGTTACTTGTCTTCTCTCTGTGGTAACGTGTCTTTACGAGGCGCCGGGACGCAACGTGGACAAGTTTGCTGAAATAAAACGTCAACACAAATTTCAGAATATGGAACTCCATCACGGTCCAACGTTTTCCTCTTTCAGCTGAAAGCCTGAGTGAAGACCATATAAAAAAGGAACGGCACGCTGCCGTTAGTATATCAATAAAAATAATGTATATACGTGAAATAAAATAATCAGACTTTATGGCAGATGCAACTCAAAAGAGCAATATCAGGTCATCTCCCAAATTGAAATTGCTTTTGAGCTTCTCTTACTTTTAATATCATGGAATTGCGCGACAGCAAAATTGCAAATAAATAAAGAACTGTGCATATGTGCATGTACATAATATATATATATATATATATATATATATATATATATATATATATATATATATATATATATATATATATATATATATATATATATATATATATATATATATATATATATATATATATATATATATATATTGCGTGTTTGTGTGTGTGTGTGTGAGAGAGAGAGAGAGAGAGAGAGAGAGAGAGAGAGAGAGAGAGAGAGAGAGAGAGAGAGAGAGATTTAGAATATGGTCCTTCGAACAACATGGAAACTGAAGACAAGAGTTGTGAGTCCTTCTATCGAGTAAGGCTTCATAGCAGTGGCTGAGTCAATGGGACGTGGCTGAGTGGGAAAAGACAAGGCGTGTAAGTTTATGAAGCAAACAGTGTCAGTGTGTTGGCCTGCTTGTATTTGCAGTGAATGAGTGGGCCAGCGTGAGGGAGGGCCCATGCAAAAGAAAAATTTCACGTTGCTACTGTTACACACTGTAAAAGAAGTTTTTGTGGTTTCCGAGCGTGTTTCCATTATTTTTGTGATAGTTTAGCAGGCCTGTGCACTATCAGTGGGAAAACCTTCCATGTGAGCCTGACTAATCACCTCTGTAGTCTTTGAAAACAGTCCTGCTGAGAGAACAAAGCGATTCAGAGCACCGGTATGTATAAGGGTCTGTATTCACGTTGCTGAGGAGAGCAGAACGGAAAATAAGAGAACGAAATGTGAGAATGTTTGTGTTAGTCAGCGCCCTTGACAATGCATATAGAGAGCGAACTAGAGAGGCTAGCCAACACGGAGTTGTAGGCGTGTATTCTGTCAAGGTTTGTTTTTTCACATGTTCCATTTTCGGAGGCCACATACTGTAGATTATTAGTCGATTTCTCATTGATGTTCTTCCATTGATGATGCAGAATCCTTATTGTATCATGTAGACTCCTGAAAGTATCCTTGAAAATATACTGGTCGGTATAAGTATCTGTGTTCAAACTAATGGTGGAAGGTGAAAGAAAAATAAGAGAACAAATGCGAGAATGTTAGTGTTAGTCGGCGGTCGTGATAACAAGCTTATGGAAGGCAAACCAGAGAGGCAAGGCCTGTGGGGAGCGCGGAGTCAGTCAGTCAGTCAGTGAGCCATCTCTCAACTAAATAGCTGATCAATCAACCAGTCAGACAGTTGTTCAACCATTTAGTCAGCCAACCAGTCAGCCAGTCAGTCAGGAAATCAGTCTATTAACCAGCCAACCAGCTAGTCAGTAAGTCAGCAAGTAAATCATCCAGTCACTCCTTAAACCAGCCAGTCAACATATCAGTCACCCAGTCAATCAGTCACCCAGCCAGCCAGTCACCCAATCTCAGTCAGTCAGTCAGCCATCAGAGGTCTTCTGTAGGGTCGCTGTCAGGGCGGCTGGACATTTTTCCTTGAGCGTGATGGTCGCCGGATTGTTTTTAATTAAGAGGGATCAAAGAGGTCGTGTACTTTGATGGCAGTTTTATTATATTAATCATCCACACTTCAGTACTGAGGACAAATTACCTGCCATCACAGCACAGGTGGACGATAGATAGTGATGATTCATTACTACTACTACTATTAATACTACTACTACTACTACTGCTACTACTTCTACCACTATATACTACTACTACTACTACTACTACTACTACCATTATTCTGAAGAATCAATACTAACAAACACTTTAACCTCGATTCACACACACACACACACTTAGGTCAGTGATAACGTTCTTATATTGTGTTTTGTTTTGCAAGTCAGAGAGATATGAGAAAATTACATAAAGTCATAAAAAAGAAAAAACTCAGCTTATAATGTTACTTAAAAAAAATAAAATAAATAAGAACCGGAAGAGTCAGCCAATTTAGCTTTTAATGAGGCTTGTGGTGTGGAAGGTGTCAAGTGTTACAGTCTTACTGTTAGGTCGGACCACAGAAGCGCTTGGCTCTCCGTGTTCTTCGTAGGGCAGAGCTGGCGACCACGACATTCGAAACATTCATTTTTTACTAGTAGTTGGCTGTCTTATCAGTAAAGTGGTGTTAGTCTTGGTAACGTGGAAGAGTTGAGAGTTTATTTAATTATATACTTTTTCTTGTGTGTCGTATCACTGAAGTGGTGTTAGTCTTGGTGCCACGGGAGGGAGGCAGGGAGGGAGGGATGAAGGGGGGTCTGGAGCAGCATCAGGCCACACCAACAGCTCCAGCATGGGAAGAAGATGCAAATGTTACGGTGCCGCCATCCACACTGTTAAAATGGACGTATCTGGCGGGAAGTGGCGCTGCCTTCCCCTCCCCCAACACCCTGCCTGCCTGCCTGCCTGCCCATCCGCTGCCTGCATGCCTGCCTGCCTGTGTACCGCTACACTGGATTGTTATTATTATTGTTATTGTTGGTATTGTTTTGTTAATGTTGTTTTTGTAGCTGTAGCTGCTGCTGCTGCTGCTGTTATCGTTATCGTCGGTATTTTTGTTGCTTTTTTCTTTGATGTTGTTAGTACATACACATGAATGATTTACTAAACTGTTCAGTACCGTTTTGAAAATAGTTGTTTGTAAATGATTCAGCTGCACTTTCATGGTGTTGATATAGTTATAACTGTTACTGAACATGTGAGGTATTTTATGACAACTCAAAGAAAAAACTATTGTACAGTGCGATGGTATACGTGATGTTCCTTGCGGTGAGAGAAGCAGGCAGCGATAGTAGATAGCGTGCACGCCATGAAGTCACCAGATGCAGACTGAAACCCTCAGGCAGCCTAGCGGTGTGGGTGCAGGGCGGGGGATGATTCGAAATATTCCGAACCATTAAGTCTCACTATGTGCCTCTTACATTAACCACAGTTTCCTTCTTGTCGCATTTAGATTTAAACGCATGCCGCGGCGGCAGCAATAACAATCTTATTAGTCAGGCCACACTGAAAGAATTACACAATAATTATAAATAACTACTGTTGTTCTCTTTCTCTGCGGCATGTTGTGGCGTTACGCGTCTGGCAACGCTGCAAAATTCATTGCACTTGAATCCACTTGCCGAGAGGCGATACAAACACTTTCCCTTCCCTTCATGACGCATTCATCAAGTAGAAATGCAGAGCAAATGTTCGCAAATCACGCTGTTCACACCACAAGCTGGAGTGCTCTCAGCGACTCATCACGCATAATTATGTACTGCTGGAAAACTGAAATACGTAGTACAGATAGGCACCTACGTTCATAGATTTTATATAAATGAAGAAATTATTAAAATTATTACCAAAAACAAGTTATTTTCCTACAAAAAAGCTTCCATACAAATTTTCCATGTTTCATGATATTACAACTTTTCTCGCCATCCACGTCTAGAGAGAGGGGCAGGTGGGGAAGTGCTTTCATTCCCTCTATCTTACATCTCTTACTTCACATCATAGAGTGTACCTCATCACAGACAGCCTTGTAGGCGCCAGTAGGTTGGTCTGTCGTTCCTTTTCTCATGTGTTCCTTTGAATCACGAAATATTAATTTTCCAGTCATCCTGCTGATCCCTCGCTCCCCTCATATGTTGCGGCGCCCCCGCTGGGAGTGGCTGATTGATTTGGAGAGAGAGAGAGAGAGAGAGAGAGAGAGAGAGAGAGAGGAGAAATTTCACATGGTCACACACACACACACACACACACACACACACACACACCTTGGTACTGAGCACCTACCCTCACAATAGGTACACAAAAGGTTTAAATCGACGAGTGGATAACAGTCACACACAGCCTCCCCCTCTGTACATTTTAGATTTTGTTAACTGCATGAATAATAAACCGTGCATTATTATTATTATTATTTACACTCCTTGAGCCTGTGTGTGTGTGTGTGTGTGTGTGTGTGTGTGTCGAAGAAGGGAAGGAGGATGATGGAGGGTTAAGAAGCTATAACAAGGCAACGGCGGAAGAGTCCTAAGGGAAGTAAAGGCGATGGGACAGAATGGTGGTTTGTTAAGGCGTCATAAAAACCCTGGATTCTTTGTGTCGGTGCACACGCTGGGCCGGGAGCCACGCCCCTTCCCTTTAGAGGCACGTCACGCGGTCTTTACCTGCCTCGCTTGTTGTCCGCAGCGCCGCGCCATAACAGGTTGTGGCAATGTATTTCAGGAATGTCTGGTCAGGCCGCGGGGTACCGTGCAGGCCAGCGGTGATGCAGACTGCGGCGCTGAGAAACAGGTCCGTATTCAAAAGCGTTCTTCTCTCTTACCACGACTATTTTTAAAGGCCACAGAGATGACTAGCCCGGTTTTCAAGAGATTTTTTTTTTTTCATAATGTAGAAATGTTGTTAATCTGTCACTAGAACCATAAAAACATACCTAAAAACCCGCTCGTCACCCTCACATGTGTGTGACGCAAATGGCAGTCACAGCATCCATCCTTTGCTAAGGGTAGCTCGTAGCTATGTCCTAAGAATTCAGAGTTTGCATGACAGAGTTTGCACTGTGACAGCAGCAGTCTCACACTATAAAGACAGTGAAGGACAGGGAGCGGCCTACCTTTGTCTTATACTTGTTCCCAAAAGTTGTTCACATAAAAGTCTCGATGAAAACTTTCACCACTACACTGACCAGGAGTAAGGCGGCTTAGGCCAGTATTCTGAAACACATTGCTCTCTCGCTACGACTATTTTCAAAGGCCACAGAGATGATTAATTGGATTCTCAAAAGTGTCTTTCTCTTAATAATGTAGAAATCTTGTTGATCTGTCACTACAACCATGAAAACACCCTTAAAAACCAGTGTAGTTTCAACTAGAGCCTTTTGAAAGTAGTGGAGCTGCGTCACAGAAGTGTTTCAGCATACGGTCAATCTCACAGTTTCTCCTCAATGCTATACATACTGTCACTTTTCCTGAGTTTCTTTACATATTCTTCCAGAGCGACAAGTGTAGGGTACACAAAACTTGACTTCCCGCTGTAGGAGCTCAACTTACTAAAGAAGGCAATGACACAAAGGCCGCAGGAAAAATCTAGGCTCCAGTGAGAAGCTTTTCCTTCCCTTCCCGTTAAGATCCTTCCTTGTATTTGTGAAAGCTTGGCCGCGTTCTCCCCTTCCCTCCCCTTCCCTCGCCCCGTAAAAAGTAAAGCTTACACAGGCTAGTAATGACTCCACACCCTTCCCTTTCTGCCTCGTTGTTCGCCTTGCACGACAACCTTCCTTCCCCGGCGGGAGTGATCCTTCCTTCCCCTGCGAGGCTCCTCCCGACACCCTGAGGACGCGACTCTCTCCTTACCCTCTCCCTTGCCCTTTACGTGTGAAGACGCCTCTCTGCTTCCCTTCGCCAGAAAGCCTCATTTTCCTCCCTTCCTCCGGGACTTATAGCCGGAGGAGGTGGTGGGCTGTGTACCTCCTTCACCGCCTCCCTCGGGAAAAGCTACATAATGCCGCTGCTAACAAGGATTACCCATCTTCCCTCCCTCCCATACCACCGCCTCTTTTTCCCTTTTGTCTCTTCCCTTGTCCAAGAGTAGCTTCCTTCATATCTCCTTCTTTCCCTTTCTCCACTCTCTTTATATTTTTTTTTTCTCTCTCTCTCTCTTTCTCTCTCTCTTGCGTTCCCTTGTTCTTTAGTCTCGTACCAGAGCTGGGGACTTGCTCGCCTCTCGCTCCCCTCACCCCGCGCTGCGCTACGAGCAGGTATTGCCGCTCCCTTGGTATCACAGGAAGCCGCCACGTCCCACACGACTAAATGAACTTGTCGGCGAGTCTCGGTACAACAGAGGAAGAAGGTACGCACTGGCTCGCTGGCTGGCGGGCTGGCGGGTGGGTCTTCCTTCCTTGGGCTTCCCTTTAACTCTTGTGTGAAATGATTACTTGTTCCTGTGCCCGTGTTTCTCTGTGTTGGGTTGTAGTTTTGTATGCTTAATTAATTCAATGCTTTTTTCGTTTATATTCCTTCATTTTTTGACAGTTTTCCTCGTATATTCTGGGAGGTTATGTATCTACTTATATTTCATTCTTCTTTGTTTCCCTAAGAAAAGTTAACAACTCGTTATATCTGTACTCACTTCGTTGTACGTTAGTATGTTGGTATGTTATGGGTCGGATGGTTCAGTGGTATAGTATTCATCTGACTCAAAAGTTCAGAGCTCGGTCATGGCACACTGCAGTTCATGGGTAGGAGATGCAGCGCTTTCTCATAACAAAACCAGCAACACACGACGTTATTATTGTAGCTCCACAACTCAGTCTATTTCCATTTTATTATGTATGATAATATGAGCATTTTTTTAAATTGAGATTTGCATGTCTAATGATATTTTCTGTATTCCAGGACTGCATTCTCAATTTTGTTCTTCGTTTTCACAGGACAGCTAACGGGCTTTATTGAATGAAGGTAATTGGTGTTTTCAAGTTTGTTGTCATGATTCTAGTTTAATAATAATTCATCATTATCAGTGATAAAACAGAGGGAATTTGCCTTGTCACTCTTCAACTACCTTACTTTTATATAACTGTTATGTCAGCGTTACTATCATTATCGGGAATATTATTAAAGGGATAACTAAGCTGTTTATCATCACTACTGATACTTCATTATGTTGTGAAGCACACTGTTTGGAGTATATCTAATTCGGATATTAGCTGGATGCTACTCACTTGCTACTCGAGCCTTTCATTGCTATGATCATCCTTCCAGGAACACTTAAAATTTTTGACGCATTGTCTGAGATTATCGGCTTGGTTCGTGTCCAGAACTCTGCGATGGGAACACGTGAGTAAGGGAACACATAAGTAGTTCAAGTAGCGAGACAATCACGAACAATAGATTACTGCTGACGCCGCGACAACCTCCAGGTCCCTGCAGGCGTGTTCTCTTAGCCTTATTGTTCCCGTCACAATGCAGCCATTTAAGCGCAATCCGTCCCACCTCCTCGTCTCTTCCCCAAAGACGACCTTGTGAAATTTTAGCGTATTTTGAAAAGTTAGCGGCCGTTCACGATAGGCGGTGTTCACTATCATACTCTTCTAAGGCCTCAAGATTGCACAGGCAGCAGCAGCAGCAGCAGCAGTAGCAGCAGCAGCAGCAGCAGCAGCAGTAGTAGTAGTAGTAGTAGTAGTAGTAGTAGTAGTAGTAGTAGTAGTAGTAGTAGTAGTAGTAAAAGTAGTAGTAGTAATATTAGTAGTAGTAGTAGTAGTAGTAGTAGTATTTGTTGTTGCTGTTTGTTGTTGTTGTTGTTGTTGTTGTTGTTGTTGTTGTTGTTGTACTGTTATTGCTGTTGTATTGTTGTTGTTGTTTTTTCTCTTATTAAGATAAACATCAACAAATTCCAAATAAGTACATAGAAAATTTTTGCTGAAAATGTAGAAAGAACAAAATTTTAAAAGATAGAAGCAAAACACCACGCGGCTTTGTGGCAACAACCGCAACTCCCGAACATAGAAAAAAAAAAAAATCGCCGAAGTCCTGACTGTAGTTCTCAATTGGTTCTATTTTTCAAAGGTTTTTATACCGTATTTTTTTTTTCTATTCCTTGTTATTATTTTAGTCACGGTTCATGACAGTTTCCTCGCTGTGGTTCTCATGTCAATTTCGTTCCGCATTTCTTTTTTCTTCTTTTCATCTTACTGTTCATTACTCTTCTTACTTTCAATGTGGATCTCATCATGGTTCTCGGTGTTGTTTTAGTCCTGATTTTCTATGCAAGTATTCGCAGCGGCCTTGATCAAAATGGTGCCGTGGTTCACAAATCAATGGTGAGTCACGTCAATACAGCCAAAGCAATGTAGTGAGTGTTGTTGTCCTTGATGAGCATGACTGTGAGGTATTGGATATTCCCAGCAAACAGAATAATGTCATTACTTACGCATTATATTCGTGGCGGGCGGTGCTTGGCTGACGGTTACAAATGGTGCCTCCCCCAACAAGTTTAAACTCGCCGCTCGTTGCCACCGTGACATTAAGTGATCTTAGGCAACGGGAGATCCTGAATTTTGTTACATATAACACCAGTATTCAGAAACGCGTTGCTCTTCCACCACGACTATTTTCAAAGGCCACAGAGAGGATGAGTCGGATTCTCACGAAAGTTTCTCCAACTAATAACGTAGAACCCTCGTTAGTCTGCCACTAGAAACGTAAAACCCGTGTAACTTCACCACAGAGATGATTAGTCGGGTTCTCAAGAGTGTTTCAATTAATAATGTAGAAATTTTGTTAATCAGTTACTAAAACCGTAAAAACATCCCTAGAACTTATTGAAAGTAGTCGAGATGCGCGCAAAATTGTTTCAGAATATGGTTCATAAGGATGTAAGATCATTGAAAAATAATGGAAGTTGCAAGGAGACATCAGGCCTACACGTGGTACTCCCTGTATGAAACATGCATACCTACTTCCACTTATCATCCTCATCCATAAATCTGTCTGATCTTCTTTTAAGGCTCCGTAATGACTCAGCAGTAACAAGCTGATTACTAAGAATGTTACATTCGTCTATCATTATATTTTAATATATTAATCCTTTCTCTGCTGAGTATTTTTCTGCAATCATTTGGAACTTTTCGACACTTAATTTTCTGCTATAGCATCTTGAATTGTTCTGTAGCATAGAAAGAAAGAAAATCAGCTATTATCCGCTTTTGTCTGACAGATTAAGTGATTTTAATAGTGATGTCATAATCTGTTGTTTCAGAAAGAACAAAAGGAAACGTGGGACAGTTACCCCACCTATCAGATCTCAGTTCTCAATCTTTGTTACCTCCACCTATCACACGTCAATTCTTGTTTTATTGAACTCTTAATACACAACAGTTCATTATTTTCATTGCATTGATATATATATTCGCTTTATAGATATGAGAATAATTATGTGGACTCGTTGACATCTTCAGTGGGGCACCTGCACAGTGTCGTGTCCTCTTAACATTTAATCGTACCTGACGCACCGTGACGCTTGCCAAGAGCTGCATCATTCTAAGCCGGGAATTCTGGTCCTCGTAGGCACCAGAGCGGACAGAGATGATCCGCTTTGCGTCGCGTCTCATCCCTGCTTTATGGCTAGTCGGCGGCCCCTGGTGTGCAAGACGCCTCAGAGTTGCTGAAACATGCTCAGCCTTGCTTTACACAGTCTTGCCTTGCCTCGCCTCGCATTGTCTTGTTGTCCTCTGAGAGTTACAGCAGCTTTCCTTACCTCGCCAAGACGAACTCAATATAATATTCTCTCTCTCTCTCTCTCTCTCTCTCTCTCTCTCTCTCTCTCTCTCTCTCTCTCTCTCTCTCTCTCTCTCTCTCTCTCTCTCTCTCTCACGATGGAGAGACGCACTTGTAACTTTCAAATTGTTCGTCTACAAATTTTACGAGAACATTAGCTCTGTCATTTCCTACATCCGTTTCGAAGATCCTCTCAGTATGGAAGTGAAACTCAACACCGGTACTCGTATTACCGCGATGTTTGCAGAGAGAGAGAGAGAGAGAGAGAGAGAGAGAGAGAGAGAGAGAGAGAGAGAGAGAGAGATAGTTTAGCGTCACAATGCATCGTGACAAGGAGACAAGCATTGATTAACCAGCGGGGATGTGTAAGGATGGAATGATCACCTCAGGGACCACAACTCTGTAAGACGCCGCGAACTCAAGCGGAGAATAAGAACAAGTTGTGTTTCGAGGCATTGTGTAACCAAACTCACCCGAAGATAACCTTACTTAGGAAGTGTAACATGGTATACTCAAGCACTGGATGAGGAGACGCTATGTTTCGAGGCATTGTCGAGTTTACTGTATATAAAATGAGAAAACGCAACAGAAAATACGCCACGAATTCAAGTATTAGATAAGGACAAGGTAAGTTTCAGAGGCATTGTCAAATCTAACTTAACTTATCCGAACATAACCTGAGGAAAACTAACCTATAATAAGCCACGATCTTGAGTTATGTTTGAGAGGCAGTATCTAATCCCGCTTAATCGAACATAACCTGAGAAAACGTATCATACTAAACGCCACGGGTACTGGATGAGAATATGCTGTGTTTAAGGGCACTACCTAAACCTAAATTTTAGCCTGTGGCAGATGACGTCTCTTACCCGAGGACGCAGGGCCACTGGGACATCCCGGTTTCCACAGTAAGAGAAAAAGGGATAGGTTTATTATATGATTTACGGCGCCGGAACAACGAGGTCACGTGGCGCCTGCTGTGAAAAGAATCGAACTCACGATCTTTCAGTCTTAAGCTCACCTCTCCTCCACAAAGCCAGCCGGGTCCCGCAGAACGATAGAAAAGTAATATAAAGAGACAAACATCAAGAGAAAACCTTTAAAATACTTTCCGAGATGGGACGCTTCACTTCAATCCGTACAGGAGACTCATGAATGGCGATGAAGCAGCTGCATACATCACACGTTCCGCAGACATCCTCCAGCCCGCGCCCTGAATTACTAACCACCCGCCAAGACGCAGCGCCTCGCCTCCCACACTGTGACCGGCGAGGTGTCAAGGCGGGTACAAGGCTGCTGCTGCTGCTTCACTTGTCTTCATAGAGATTCTCCCCCCCCCCACTCCCGCCATGAAGCACCGAGCACCGCCCACGACCCAACCCACGACCGAGCACCCAGAATTGAGCATCGCCTTACTAATACTTGAGCACTATCAGACCCACTATCAAGCATATCCAGCTCCCTTTCATCCACAAACCAGCACTCACCACTGTCACATCAAGCTCCCAGCATCTGTAGCATCTCCCCATGACTATCGGAGAACTCAGAACATGTAATAAAACCTCAGTCAACACCTAAGAGTTCAGCACTTCCCAGCTGAACTCAACACCATCGCTCCCAATCATGCCAGCATCCTGTAACTTAGCACCACTACACTGAGCACTTCTCAAGTCAACACCACACCCAGCATCCCTGAAATCAGCACCAACACACTAAACATCTTTGAAATCAGCACCACACCCAATACTGAAGTCAGCACTAGTCTCTCAGTCAGCACCGTTGATGTAGACTCGGTTAAATATAATTATATATAATCTCATAAAAATCACGCGTGGATGCAAAGGATAATAGAATATACAGTTTTTCAAAGGATTGTTTTTGCTTGTCCTGTATTTGATGTTTTCCTTTAGTTTTGTTCTGTGAAATATTCTGGTACAGCTGTGTTCTGTTAAAACTGGTGAGCCGCTTCTCTGAAATGCTGAATATTGATCGAGTAATGGGAACAGTAATAAAGGAGAGAGAGAGAGAGAGAGAGAGAGAGAGAGAGAGAGAGAGAGAGAGAGAGAGAGAGAGAGAGAGAGAGCAGATAGACTGACAGGCAGACACAGTGAACGGGAGAGAAAGACTGGTGAATGGGTTCTCTGAAATGATGAATATTGATAGATTAATAGGAACAATAACAAATGAGAGAGAGAGAGAGAGAGAGAGAGAGAGAGAGAGAGAGAGAGAGAGAGAGAGAGAGAGAGAGAGAGAGAGAGAGCAATAAACGGACAAACTGACAGGGACAGGGACAGACGACAGAAAGACGAACAGAGACAGACAAAAAGACAGACGAACAGACAGAGAGAGAGAGAGAGATGAGTAACGTAGTATATTGAGGAAGCTAATCTTGAAATATAATATAGCCGAAAGAAATCCTAAGACCAAGAATTATAGATAAATAAAAAGATGAATAAATAGAGATAAATAAATAAATAAAGCTACTCTCAAGAATCCAAAAGCAAAAATACTGCGGAATAAACTGCCCTCACAACAAATATATCCATCTGTTAACACCCATCCCCACAAATAAATAGACAAAATAAATTCATAAATACGTGATTAAATACATTCACAAATGCGTGCAGACTGGTGGTGTGAGAAGAGAGGAGTGTGACGCAGCGAGATAATGGAGGTGGCGATGGCGTGGAGTGCAGGTGACGAGGGTGACGCTTCCCGGCCGCTGAGTCACGGCGCGGAGGAGGAGAGGACTGAAGGCTGAATGGGAAGAGTGCTCGCATGAATAGGTAACTCTGAACTGCGACACTTTTCTTGCCTCAGTTACTTTAATGAGTGTTGCAGCGCGCCTTGAGAGAGAGAGAGAGAGAGAGAGAGAGAGAGAGAGAGAGAGAGAGAGAGAGTGTGTGTGTGTGTGTGTGTGTGTGTGCCTGCCTGCCTGCCTGCCTGTCTGTTTCTGTTTTTTTTTCTTTATACGTGTGTGTGTGTGTGTGTGTGTGTGTGTGTGTGTGTGTGTGTGTGTGTATCTGCCTGCCTGCCTGCCTGTCTGCTTCTGTGTGTTTTTTTTTTCTTTATACGTGGGTGTGTGTGTGTGTGTGTGTGTGTGTGTGTGTGTGTGTGTGAGCGCACGTACTGTACCGTCTCATATTGGGTGTCGAACTCTCGAAGCAATCTTTTCTTTTCACATTCTCTCTCTCTCTCTCTCTCTCTCTCTCTCTCTCTCTCTCTCTCTCTCTCTCTCTCTCTCTCTCTCTCCATATGATATTACGGTGTCATTACTAAAAATTTCTATTATTTTCATATCAATTTGTTCATTCATTTATTTATTTATCTATATATTTATTCATCTACTCTTTATTTTTCACTTTATTTACTTTTATCTTGCCGATCTCGACAGGATGCTCTCTCTCAGATTTGATGAGGTGATTGGGTCAGGTACAGGGAAGGGGAATAGTTTGTTATGGTGCAGCAAGAATACACCAGCTCTAGTGTTGGTTCATGCCGGGGAGATTACTGAACGCATTACATAAGTGACCCTCGCCCAGTGTGATCAGTGAAGCTAAGTCCTGTCTCTTGTAAAGATCAGAAGGGAAGATGTGACGGAATTCTCAATATTGTCACTTTGATTTTAATATTCTTGTTTATCATTTGTACGGATTTTTGAGTACTTTTTTTTTATCATCTTTATTCAAATGCTTATGAATGTTTTTTTTTTTTTTTTGTAGCCTTAGGCCAGCGCCACTCTTACACAGAAAAAGAGTGTGGCCTCGCGGCTTGTTGTGTCAGTAGCCATGCATTATATCCCTCCTGTTATAACAATGATAGCAATACATGTCATCGCTACAAACACACACACAAAGGAACGGAAAAAAAAGAGATGCAGTAAATTGCTTTCCACGCATTGGTATAAAGAACACTGAGGGAACGACAATAACACGCCAGTTTGTGTTAAATGCGAGAATATCACCAACTGTGCACCGCGGATATGACAGCCACTGTGTTTGTTCTTTATTATTCTGCATTTTTATGTGGATCTCCTTCAATAAATATTTTGTGGTTTCATTTCGTTTTATTGTTGTTATTAGTGTTGCTGTTGGTGGTGTGTGTGTGCCTGTGGTGGTGGTGGTGGTTTTATTGATGATGGTTTTATTGTTTATTGTTGTTGTTGTTGTTGTTGTTGATGTTTTTAATGTTGTTGCTGCTGCTTTAGTTCTTGTTGTTACATTATTGTAAGGTATCATAATGATGATTATTATAATGTATCATAATGATTATTATTATTATTATTATTATTATTATTATTATTATTATTATTATTATTATTGTTGTTGTTGTTGTTGTTGTTGTTGTTGTTTTTGTTGTTGTTGTTGTTGTTGTTGTTGTTGTTGTTGTTTTTGTTGTTATCATTATCATCATCATCATCATCATCATTGCAGTGTTTACTTTTTTTATTACATTATTTATTAAACAAGTACTTAGACTTGCCTCCATTTGCGGGATAGAATGAGGTGAAGAGTATGTGAAGTGGTGGTGGTGGTGGTGGATGAAGGGATGAGAGGGGAGGGCACACGCATGAATTGGTACAGTATGTGCTTGCAGGAGCGAGACATAATTGAGCAGCACGAAGAGGGATAACAGACGGGGTGTGAAGTATGCATTAAATCACCTGTTGTAGAGTTGAGAGCCGCGTGGATTCCCTGACGTGTGATAGCACAGGATTGCTTACTTCTCTAAAACGATACCATCAAGATTAGTGATCTAGAAGTATAATATCTTCAGCATTTTTCGTCTTGATAATCAGGTTATTAGTGCTTAATCATTAGGAAGTTTTAAAAGAAGTTTATACAAATTTACACCACTGACAGTCTCTCTCTGCTGTTGTAGAGTGGGAACACCGATGAACACCACTGACAGTCTCTCGAGAGAGAGGGAGAGGGAGGGAAAGAGGAGAGACAGAGAAGGAAGAGAAGGAGAATGGAATGAAAAGAGGGAGAGACAGATGGACAGACAAACAAACTGACTGACGGATTGGCTGACTGACTGACTGACTGGTTGACTGAGTGGTCTACTAAACATGTAAGATTTAGTGTGGCGGAAGAAGGTAAAGACACGTAAATGCAATCAATTACAGAGAGAGAGAGAGAGAGAGAGAGAGAGAGAGAGAGAGAGAGAGAGAGAGAGAGAGAGAGAGAGAGGTTGGGGGGGGGGGTTCCTTGGTCCAGTGCAGGTTGGTCCAGTGTAAGGAGTTCAAACATTCGTCTCCTTTCACAAGGAGCGGACCTGAGCGGGAGCAAACACTTTCTTGGTTCCTCGCTAAAAAGTGTGCCAATTTTTGTTTCCCTGCAGTCACTTGATTTCCCTGGTAACGTTTTATTTAAAGTGGAAGGAGACTTCGTTAATTTACCTTCCAGTCATTCAGTTTGCCTTAAAAAGTATAGTTTATTTCTTCCTTATTGGGAGATATATTGTATTTTGTATGTGGGTAATTTGGTTGAGTGGATTAGTGGATGTGGTTGAATAATTAGATGGATGGTTTGGTGAACATTATATTATTGTGTGTGGATCCATATGCTGCCTTCACAAACCCTGTAGTCCAGAAGTCTGAGTCTAGAGACATTTTGAGGACCAAGAAGTTTGGGCACCAAGTGTCTCGAGCACCAGTCGTCTTGTCATCTAATTGCACTCTGAACGATCTATTTTGAGAATCATCTGACCTGAGTCCATCTGCCCCAGTACCAAGTGATTGTATACCATTATTTTCATGTTTTTAATTGCTTTGTTTAGTGGGTTTTTTTTTTTATTGTTTACTACCTTTCTGTTATTTTGTTCATATTGATACAAACTTTTTGTCTTTGTTTGTTCTTTTTAGTGGACCTTATGAATTTTCCCATTTCATTTTGTTCGTAATGTTTGCTTTTAATCTAGTTGGCAGATATTTCATTAGTTTATGATCTTCAATGAATTTTATGTTGCATTTTTCGAAATAATTGTTATTTCTTCTGCTCAATGTTTCTTGACTCTTCGGGTGATTCTGTTTCATCTTGCGCTGTAATGCTTGTCATTTTACTATTGTAATTCAGTTAGTAAATATTTCACTAGTGTACGATCCCTTATTTATAAGTTTTCTCAATCTGTTTCCTGAAGCATTATTCGAAATCATTATCTTTTTTGTCTTTGTTTACTATTATTTGACTATGCAAGTGATTCTGTTCTGTCTTCTTATTGTATTTGCTGTCATTTTACTGCTGTTTACATAAGAACAATATTACATCTACATCTTAATGGTAAAGTAAAGATACATGAAGTCAGATGAAGTCACCGAATTTCGTTGGTTGCCTGCTTTGTTTTGTGACTCAGTTTTGAAAATTTACAGAATACTGGCAGGAAGATTGTCGCTCTGGATGCGTATTGCATGCTCCGCGTATTGCAAAGACAAATTCATTACTTTTCGTGTCAGAGAGAGGGAGAGAGAGAGAGAGAGAGAGAGAGAGAGAGAGAGAGAGAGAGAGAGAGAGAGACCGACCGACCGACCGACTGACCAACTCACCAACTCACCTACCAACTCTGACCGACCGAAAGGCTGACCGATCGACCGACCGACCGACAGACTGACCGACGCACTCACCAACTGACAGACTGATCGACAGACAGACAGGCAGACGTCATAACCTTTACGGCCATAAAACTTGGAACATCTGAGGCAGCAGAGACGAGGATGAAAGCAGGACGAATTGATGGGCGTGGCAAAAATTCGACTTTTGACTCGAGGCAGAACTAAATTTAGCAGCAAAGACTCTTAACGTCATTCTTTCCCATTTCTTTAAGCAAGCCTGTCTGTCAGTGGCACGGACTGCGCTCTTGCTAACCTTGAGAAAGAAAGAACACTAGTGCGGTATTCTCAGACAATTCTTGACTGCCAGTTCCCAAAGCGAAGTCAAAAAGAATTATCAAATATTGGTGGGTAAGTGTATTGAAATTTCCCTCTTGAAAGAGTCATGGAAAGATGGAAACACAAAAGCAGGTAGGAAGTTCCAGACAGATGAAATATCTTTAATTCCACCATGTTTAAGAGAGCAGTATGAATGTATGAACTATCACCATATATACATATATATATATATATATATATATATATATATATATATATATATATATATATATATATATATATATATATATATATATATATATATATATATATATATATATATATATATATATATATATATGCCTTATAAGCCCAATGACCTTCAATAGGATTCTTTTTTTAAATAGTCGGAATAAAAACGTGGAAGTATTTCAGAATGCCATCCCAAGTTTACATCTGTCCAGTCAGTCTGAGACAGCACTTGGCCTCGCATTGAACGGCCTCGTGCTACACGTTGTGCTTTTGATATATTGTTGACTTATGAGCAGTGACAACAAGACTTTGTGCGTTGTGTTGAGAGTGTCACAGAGGTCACGTGTGCTGAACACTGGTGCTGTGTGTGTGTGTGTGTGTGTGTGTGTGTGTGTGTGTGTGATTATCTGTTCCTTAGTTATGTCAAAGAAAAAAAATATTCCATATCCATAGAAGTGAGAGTAGAAGGAGGAACAAAGAAAAGAAGTTAATCGCAAGAAAATTACACTTTACAGGGTAAACACAAAACTTTACAGAATAACAGTAAAAAAGAAATAGCCTTTGATCTTCAAACAAAAGTACCACAAAATCATCTGGAACAGAATCAAAATACAAGAGGCAACTTCTTACTCTTACCAGCAAGCACAGCTCACAATTTACGTACCAGTATACCACTTCCTTCACTCTGAGCAGCCTTTAGTGACACACACACACACTCTCTCTCTCTCTCTCTCTCTCTCTCTCTCTCTCTCTCTCTCTCTCTCTCTCTCTCTCTCTCTCTCTCTCTCTCTCTCCTACAAGTGATGGTTAAGCAAAAGGTTGTATAATTTTCCTTTATTTCATGATTTGAAATGTTACTGTGGCTGATTACGTGAAATAGCTGTTGTTATTATTGTTGTTGTTGTTGTTGTTGTTGTTGTTGTTGTTGTTGTTGTTGTTGCTCTTCTTTTTGTCGTTGTTATCGTTTTTGTTGTTGTTGTTGTTGTCGTAGTCGTCGTCGTTAAGCATTTTAATACTGATGCGAGTCACTCATACATTTTACCCGCGGCCAGAGAGAGAGAGAGAGAGAGAGAGAGAGAGAGAGAGAGAGAGAGCGACAGGCACACGAGCTTGTTTACTAATTAGCCACCGTGTTTTGTCTGTTTTTATCACGAAGCGTTGTCACTTTTTTAGTTTGCCTTTTTTTTTTTTTTTATGTATTACGTGCTGTGATACTTTCCCTGAGTGGAAAAACTGCCCCAGCGCTACCTGTGTGGAAGGGAGAGGCAACCAGCGGGGCTCAGGCGACCACTACTGTTTTTAAGGTGTTCATTGCAGACACATGCTTAACTCCTGTAGAAGTTAGCGGAGCATTTACAACGAAGGGAAGGATTTCTAGCCACGTACAATCTAATATTTAAGTTTTTCCCCTCCACGTGAGATTGTTTGGCTCTGCTTCTCAGTCTTCCCTGCCACTTGTGAAGCTTTTCAGTCTTTTTTTTTTTTTTATCACCGACGCGAGTCAGCGAAGAACGTCTGTAGCTTGTGTCAGTACGGAGGAAGTGCTTGCTTAGTAGTCAGGGCGAGGCTCTGGTCATGGTGAAGACCTTATTATTTGCATTTTTATTCAAATTCTTATTGGTATAAGAGATACGCCAATTGTTTTATTTTTATTAAGCTTTTTTACTAATACTGAAGGCTGGGCAAGAACTGCAAGGTAAGTTATATCAAAAAGTGTGTTTATTACTTGCTTTTATTCCCTTCCCTCACTCACCACAAAAAAATAATGGCAATAAATAAATTAATAAATAAAGATAAAATGAATAGTACAAAGGAGTTTCTAATCAGGATAACCAGCTTGATTTAATGGATGGACTATATAATACAGAAGGTTATACTCTGTTCCTCCTGCACCTTTTCTCACACTCATTATGAGATCGCTAATCCTCACTGTAATATTCTCCACAAGGTAGTGTCCTCTCTCTCTCTCTCTCTCTCTCTCTCTCTCTCTCTCTCTCTCTCTCTCTCTCTCTCTCTCTCTCTCTCTCTCTCTCTTGTCACCTCTTACGCATTCTTTCCACTTCTATAATCAGTGCATTTCTCAAGCTCTAATTAATATCCATGAATCATTCGGCATCATCTTTGTCTCGAAATCAGAGCCTTTAATATCCTGAGAGTAAATCCAGCGCTGTTAGTTGAGTCCGCCGATTATGTGATAATTAAAAATAATCTCATAATAGATCCATCGGTGCAGAGATTACGATTAACGCTTATCCCAATGATCTCTGTGGGTTTGTGTTCCGTTATTAAATCAGCTCTTGTAATATTCTACTTAGAGTAATCACACTCAGAGTTCATTACTTCCTCTTGTCAGCACGCATGCACACACACACACACACACACACACACACACACACACACACACACACACACACACACACACACACACCAACTGATGGAAAGACTTGATGAATATAGTGAGATGGGGAGGTGATAGAACAATGCAAGTATAAAACATCTCTGGTATTACAACAAGGTTAGAACTCTCTCTCTCTCTCTCTCTCTCTCTCTCTCTCTCTCTCTCTCTCTCTCTCTCTCCTCTCTCTCTCTCTCTCCTCTCTCTCTCTCTCTCTACAGTGTGGAAATAGATAAGCCGCTACTGTAACACGAACTGTTCTCCCGGCCTCGCTAACTGGATGCGTACGACCGCTCTCCACAAGACTTTCTACTTCCTCTAGCCCCTTGTCTGTCTTCTTCCCTAATTGAAGAGTTAACCTATATTCTGTCCTTTATTCCTTTTACTGGTAAACTCTGGAACATCCTGTCTGCTATTTTATTTCTTTCTGTCTATGACTTTAACTCTTCAAGATGGAGGTTTCTAGACACTTCTATATGTAATTCTAGATTTGCTTTTAGACTGTCCTCTGAAAACTGGCACCTTCAGTGGGCATTTTTTTTCTTCCGGTCTTTTTGTTGTCCTAGGTTTGGAGTCCCTCTTACATAAAATTTGAAAAAAATAATAATAATAACCTGTCAGGAGGAGCGATATGCAAGGGCTGGTGTATTGTTCGTGGCTTTAAGGATTATCAAAGCGACTTTCAGCCTCCTCCAAGCTTCCCCTCGCCGCCATTCACTGTTGGCCGCCTCCTGGAAGCCGCGCAATTATCTCGGCTTTAGGTTACTCTTCATGAAAGACTCGGTTTTATATAATGTATTAATATAGCGTCTGATCCTGCCGTTGTTTACGAGGAGCTCTTCATCTGCAGCGCGTCAGTCCTCCTTGCAGGAAAATGTGTGACTTAGGTGAATGATGAGTGGGAGGGACAGGTCACACCGTCAGACATTTTAATACTACGCAGGGCTCACCATCACCACCATCAACACTACACTTACTCCCATCACCATCGTTATCGTCACCACCAACACCACCACCACCCAAGACCATTGCCATCACCACATCCTTAGCGGCCTGGCCACAGCTGGCGGAATATCAAGTCTCGACGTCTCATTCTCTCATTGGTGGCAGGAGTGGTGTGTGCTGGGGAGCGGAGAGTGTCCACTTGAGTGAGGATCTTGTGAAGCACTGCGATGGCCCTTGTGTCCAGGGCGGGGCGATGACCGGAGCTCTGAATCAGGCGAACTCACTGCCGGATTCTGTTGAGCTGTCTGAGGCGAGAGAGGGAAGGGGGAGCATCTCAGATCGTGTTATTCTTTACTTTATTCTGATTTCTTTTTAAAAAAATTAATCAAATCATTCAGAGAAGGGGTTCTTTTATCGTTTTTATCTTCTTTCCTTTACAGTGCAGCAAACTTTCGTTCCTTTATCGTGAATGATTGGTTGACAAATTGATTTAACCAATGAGAGTATGACGCATTACTTTATAAGAGTAACTATACGGAATTAATGAGTAAAAATAAAGTTGGCGGCATTAACTATACGATATTAATGAGCAAAAATAAAGTTGCAGGCATTAGAAGGTCTGAACTGCTCGAAAAACCGCTATATTGTCAGCGATGTCTCAAAATGATACTCTGTAAGTCTCTACTAGTGGATGAACCCATTTGCTGTCAGCGTTTTTCGAAATTATACTCTACATCTGAACCAGACTGTATTGCTTAACTTAAGGGGAAGCCACAGCAGTCAGAGGATAATGCGCCGCAACAACGGGGTCATACGGCGCCTCACAGATGGCCTCCAGTGTAGTGGTGATGCGGTCAGTCACTCGTGGACAGTTCTGGCGGCTGTGCGAGGCGTGAGTGTAATGATCTGTACAGTGACGCTCGAGACTGTTGCTGTGAGAGGTTATCTAGTGAAGCGTTACACAGAATCGGTCCTCATAAAGAAACCAGCGGGACTGATTCTCTTACCTAGTGCTCTCTCTCTCTCTCTCTCTCTCTCTCTCTCTCTCTCTCTCTCTCTCTCTCTCTCTCTCTCTCTCTCTCTCTCTCTCTCTCTCTCTCTCTCTCTCACATGAGGCAATACGTTACTAAGGAAACACATATACCAAAATGCCCTGTGACACCCACGAGTGACTGACGCACGAAGGGGAGTGTGAACGACGAGGTGTGAGAAACTGAAGTCTGGAAATACTGGCAGGAAAATGTACAAGTAAAGAGTTATTTTTGAAGAGAAAATCACGAGTAATAAGTAAATAGGTTAACAGGTGGCGCGACTTAAAATATATTATATTGGCTTTCATATATGCCGACAAGGATGAATTGCAAGAATCAGTATTATTCACTTACTATACAAAGAGATTTAAGAACAAAATAATGCAATTTAATACGTCAAATTCCCTCGCCCCTCTTTCCTAATCTTTTTTTTTTTATACAATATTTGTTTACAGGATGCCTGCAAATCCTTATATTCGTATCTCGCGTAAAAGGAGAGATGCTTTTATTAAATATATGAGGAACGTTCATTTAATGTCTTTATTCGTATAAAATTCCCATCGTCTTCCTTTACTACTGACTGCCGTAGACATCTCGGCAGCAGTAGCGTGGGAGCGGGCGTGGCACGGCAGATGTACAGCAACTATGGGCAGTTTAGGAAGCAGGGCGTGGGAATCAAGGCCTGGACTGGACGAAGGGGAAGGCAGGGACATTAAAGGACAATATCGGGAAAAGGAAAGTTGTGACGCTTCCCAATTCTTTCTTCTGACACAGCATTACAGAGCGACGCAGCGGCTCGGAGGAAAATATAAATCTTTAACAATAGAAGACACCGCTTTTCTTTTTACTCAAGAATGATAATAGTGCAAACAACAACAACAACAACAACAACAAACCCTTCACTTCCATCACGAACTCACCAAACGCCTGTGCGGTCCTGAAGAAAATGGAAGTGTGTTTAGAAATAGATTCCCTGCGTGGATGTGTAATACAGTGCTATTCCATCAGTGGCTGGCATGGTTGTGGTGGTGGGCTGTCTGAAGCGAAGGTCCCGTGATCTCATAAGGCTCTCTACTCCCTTGACCTGGTAACCCAAGTAGACTATATCGTGTTAGGGTGATCTCATGAGAAGTCCCTTTATTTCATCCTCTCCCTTATGATAATGATGCAGGAAGATCTCATGAGGAATCACTTTATTACTTCCTCTTTCTTATGGTAATGCTCCAAGATTAGACAAATTTATGGATGAGGATGATAGGTGGATGTAGGTAGGTATGTTTCGTACATGGACTGCTACGTGTAGACCTGATAGCTTCTTGCAGCTTCCTTATATTCTTGTGCTTATATGACTTGACCTCCGAGGACGGGGTTATAGCTGGAGCTCATTGCCCTTGTAAGTCGAACAGAAGAGAAATATGATTTGGACATCTGAAAATTTTCCTAGAGATCTCAAAGCCTTTTAAAATAATACACCACTTCTTATCACCTCTTAGCTCCCAATAACATGATGACACTGTCCCCGAAATTATAGGTGAACAGAGAGGATCGGCAAAACATGAATGAACGTAAACAATAAAAGCATAAGGAGCCGGATAGCCAAGGATACGGCAGTAGGCACACCGAGCAGCTCCCGCCCTCCTTGCAGCTTTAGGGAAGGCGGCGGGTATTTAACTAAATGAAGGTCGGAGAGACTTTGTCTTCACTGTTTATACTGAGAAAAGATTCATCCTGTTCCTCGTGCAGCAGCGGGAGAAACTACACAAAGGGAAGGAGGGAAACAATGTAAGGAAAAGGAGAGCAACTAAATAGCGAGAGGATACGGAGAGGAGGAAAGTAAACTCGGGCCAGCAAGGGAGTGAAAGAGGTAAACACACGCAGCGTGGTGATGAACGCCGAGCAACACCACGCCAAGACAATGCGGGAGAGAAGCACAACACACGCAACGCAGCGCGAGGGAGAAAGAATGAGCGAGACAAAGAATGTACTTTAAATTTTCTATGAATACGTGTGCATGTGCCTCAGATCCTCTCTTCTATTCTACACTATAATGTAACGTGTGCTATTCTTTTCATGTTACAGTTAAACACACACACACACACACACACAGATATATATATATATATATATATATATATATATATATATATATATATATATATATATATATATATATATATATATATATATATATATATATATATATATATTCATTTTATCGTCTGCAAGTGCCATGATTTATAATGACAAAATCGTCAATGAATTTCATAGCTGTGGCTGTTTCTCCAAGTCACTGAGCTTTGCAGTTAGAAGGCAAATGCATAGCTTGCAATAAGCATTTGTATCATCCCCCTGTACTCTGCAGAGTTACCTGCTGTGAGTCATTCAGCTACTTCTGCTAAAAGCGTTGTGTGTATTTTCTTGTTCATTGTCGCAGACACTTAGCACAACCAGCACAACACTTAGCACAACCAGCACAACCTCAAACTCGTGAAAGATGAAACGAAACTGGACTTGACAAGTTGGGTCCTGTCGGGCGACTCCACCACTCTCTGTACGGTACATGTTCAGCCCTCCCCCCCCACCATCTCCAATCAAACTTAAAAGTGTAACCATTACACTGTACCCGTATTATCCCGTAATTATCACTGTTTCACTTAGATTATGATATCACAAAAGTTACCAAAATATATATTACATTGAATGAAAAGTAGCTAAAAAATAAAAAGAAAAAAACTCGCCAAGTAGCTCAGTCAAAATTTTAGTACCTAGATATCTTAAAAAGTCGCTAGATTTAGCTACTTTTTAACCAAGTTGGCAACTCTGACTCGTCAGGTAGCAGGGCGGGAAGACCTACCGCGCCTGGCACCGGTAAGCCTCGCCTCTCCCTCCTGTACCCCCTTCCCTTGATTAATTTTGCTGCTGCTCCTGTTGAAATCTTTGAGAACCCTTTTGTGAGATTCCAGCACGCCTTCATCCCGCGCACTCCGCACTCCAAGATGCTGATCTCATTCCCCGGGGAGAAAAAAAAAAATCCTGGTGATCACGTTTGCTCGGCCTCACCAAGTTTTTTTTTTTTTTTTTACCTGGTGTTGGAGGAGACTGTGGACGAGGCGAGAAGAGGAGAGGGAAGGCCAGGCAGGCGGCTGGACATTAAAGGTGCAGGTTAAACCAACCCTTTGTTGTCTCGCTGCGGAGAAAAAAAAAAGTGTTCCCGTAAAGTTATTTCACGTTTACACAACAGTTCTTATCATATAAAACCGCCACTTTTGTGAAAATAATCATCGCGTAAAGACGAAACTTTTGTGTTGACTTACCCTTCCCTTCGTGTTTCTTTTTTCAATCCTGGAGAATAATTTACATTAAGCAAAAAATACAGTGTTTGTTATGTTGGAAACCGTGATAATGTGGCGGAATGAAGGGACAGCCTGTACCAGCCATGGGAGTCTTGGCCGAGGGAGGACAGACGAGGGTTGGCACACTCACCTCACACCGGACAGTAGCAAATATTCGTAAGATCTTGGGCGAGTAAAAATTTTATAAGTAGGGGTTACAAATTTCTCTCTCTCTCTCTCTCTCTCTCTCTCTCTCTCTCTCTCTCTCTCTCTCTCTCTCTCTCTCTCTCTCTCTCTCTCTCTCTCTCTCTCTCTCTCAGCCCCGACAGTAAAGTTACTTAAAGTCATTTCCTTCCCTCCCTTGAGGCCTTGATGGCTGGTTACCTTCCTCATCCCAGCCAGCCTGCAGCTTTCCTTTCCCGCAGCGGATCTTCCCTTCTACTTGGTAAGTTAATTAATTCATGATTCTGAAACCTTTGAGCGCCAGCCTTGGGCCACTCCAGTATTGCCTTACATCATTACGCGCCGACAGAACCTTGCCTGAGGTACGCGGGTGGTGTACGAGGTGTGTCATTAAAGTTCCAGGACTGGTGTCCTAAAAGATGAATTTCAAACCCAAGCCACAAACCACCATATTTCCCCTTCAAAGTAATCCTTCTGGAGTATACAACTGCGCTCCCAACCCTCTACAGTCACTAATCTTTTTCTTACGTGCTTTTAAAATCATGTCCTCTGTTGCAGGTCGTTTAACAATGAGCGCTGAACAGCGAACAAACATGAAGTTTTTGGTGCAGTTGGGGAAAACGCCGTCAGAAGCACTGGGTATGCTGCAAAAAGTGTACGGGGATGAGACAATGTCACGCTCACGTGTTTTTGAGTGGTGCAAGAGGTTCAAAGAGGGCCGGGAGGACGTGGAAGATGACCCCAGGAGTGGAAGACCCTCAACGAGCAGGAATGAGGCCAATGTTGAGCGTGTCAAGCAGATGGTGCGTGACGATCGTCGGTTGACTGTTCGAAAGATCGCAGATGAGCTTGGCATGAACCACAACAGCGTGTGGAAGATTATCACTGAAGATCTGGGCATGCGGAAAGTCTGTGCGAAGATGGTGCCGAGACTCCTGAACGATGACCAGAAGGGACGACGCATGCAGGTGTGTCAGGACATCCTCGAGCGTCTGGAAACTGAACCAGACTTGCTCAGGAGAGTCATCACCGGCGATGAGTCCTGGGTATTTGAGTACGACCCGGAGACCAAACGCCAGAGCCTTCAATGGAAGAGTCCGGCGTCGCCACGGCCGAAGAAAGCAATGGCAGTCCAGGTCCAGCTTCAAGGTCATGTTGATCGCTTTCTTCGATGTGAGGGGCATCGTCCACTGCGAGTTCTTGCCACAGGGCCAGACAGTCAACCAACATGTGTACAAAGAAGTACTGCGGCGTCTGCTTCGTGCAGTGCGCGAGAAGAGGCGGGAGTTGTGGCAGGGCAACTCGTGGCTGCTTCACCACGACAATGCGCCTGCTCACAATGCCCTGAGCATCAGAGAGTTCTTGGCCAAGAAGAACATCGCCGTGCTGGAGCAACCGCCCTACTCACCTGACCTCGCTCCGTGCGACTTCTTCCTCTTCCCCAAGCTCAAGGAGGTCATGAAGGGGACCCGTTTTGATGATGCGGACGACATCAAAAAGGCCGTGACGACGGAGCTGAGGAGCATCCCGCAAGAATCCTTCCAGCAGTGCATGCAAGCCTGGCAGAGAAGGATGGACAAGTGCATGCGGTGCCAGGGGGATTACTTCGAAGGAGATAACCTATAGTTTGTAGCCTGGATGTGAAATAAAACTTGTGTGGCACCAGTCCTGGAACTTTAATGACACACCTCGTAAACTGAGACAGATAGATATTCTTTTTCCTTCAGTCTTCTAATATTGGTAGTTACTTGAGTACACACACACACACACACACACACACAGAGAGAGAGAGAGAGAGAGAGAGAGAGAGAGAGAGAGAGAGAGAGAGAGAGAGAGAGAGAGATGAACGTATTTTAAATGATAACTACAGTTCCTTTTCAGAACATGCTTATTTATTTATTTTATTTTTTTTTACTTTATTTGTTTGTTTATTTCTACACGTATTTTTCAACCATAACTGCATTTCCATTCTGTAAGGCTGTGGTTATACATTGCAGTATTGTCAAAGGACGTTTCTCTGTTACGTGTTCCGCCCCCCAGGCACACTTTTACTGCTCTCACCGCTAAACTCTTCCTGTTTCATACAAATGTGGGAGTCTCGCACGATAACTGTATTCCAACTCTGTCAGCATGTTTATACCATCAGCAATTAATCCTTTCTCTGTTAGTAATCTTAATGCAGGCTCTAATATTTCATCTCTGTGTCGACATTCCTCAAGTTCCGTATAAAGTAGAGAAAACCGGCTTTTTTTTTTTTTTTTTTTACTGAACAATGGTAATAATTTCCGTTCTGCAAATGAAACTAGTATTGCGAACACCTTGGCATCTCTGTTCTCACCCTCATCATATTTTTTTATCGACATTAACATTATTATCTTTATCATCACCATCATCATCATCATCATCATCACCATTATCTATACAACGTACATCATCACAAACGCCATGTCTTAGAAACCAGTTTACAAGTTCACCGAAAAAGTTTACAAGAAGAACAAAGCTCCAGGAATTTGGAATCCGAAGCTTCACTTCGCCTAGCCACACACGAGACAGACTTCCATCTCACGCCTCCGCCTCGCAACTGTATATTGAGGGACACTTGCACCTCTCATTCCCTCTTTGTGCTGCCCAGTAAAACCAAGCTGTCCGGTGATTTATCCTTTCACTGCTGTGGACATCCTTTGTTGACATTCAGACAAGTTGAAAGAAGAAGATCGAGAAGACAGTGGAGGGAAGATGGAGGGAAGGATTTGCTGTAGAACTGCAAAGGACGGGAGTCACAGAGGAAGATACAAGGGACAGAAACAACTAGAGGAGTACATGGGAAGGGAAGGAGGTGGAGTTGGAGGGAGGGAAGGAGGTGAAGATGGAGAGAGGGAAGGAGGTAAAGGGGGAGGGAGAGGAGGAGGTGGAAGTGGAGGGAGGGAAGGTGGAGCAAAGTTTGTTTGATTGAGTTACCCAACTTTTCCTTCAGGACAATTTCATCTTAGTATGTCTTATGGTGTTTGGCGGTGCTTGTGTTTTCTTTACATTTTCGGAAGTGTTGGCGCGGTAAACACACGGCAGAGGCGAGCCTGTGGTGGTGATGTGCTCAGACTAGGACACTGCACGTGCCACCACCGCAATCACCTTATAGCTTCGTGGTTCCCAGATTCCTCCTCCTATTCCTTCTAATCCTCCTAATCGTAATTCCTCCTCCTCTTATTCCTTCTAATCCTCCTAATCGTACTACTACTACTACTACTACTTTCCATCTCCCATACCAAAGCTCCTTACCCTCCCTCAGCCAGCGATGACACGCGGAAAAGGGGACAGCCATATTTATTGCACACACGTCGCTACTCAGGAAGTCAGTCATTTGTACCGATATTTTATTGACAATTTACTCGCGGCTCAGGGGTCTGGAATGCGGCCATCCTAGCGTCACACTAGTAAGGGCCGTTTTCTGAAACACATCTGCGCCGCACACAAAGGCTCTACTTGAAGGTTTTAAGGGCGTTTTTACGGTTCTTATGATACATTTTTACTTTATTAAAAGAAGAAACAGTCTTGAAAACCCGGTTAGTCATCTCTTTGGGCTTGAAAAAAAATTTTTTTTAAGTTACACGGGTTTTAAAAGAGTGTATTTATGTTTCTAGTGACAGATGAACAAGATTCATATATTATATATTACTGAAAGGAGAAGCAGTCTTGAGAAAGCGGGTAATAACTTCTGTGGCTTTCCAAATAGTTGTGGTGAGAGACCAAATCGTTTCTGAGTCCACTACTTTCAGAAGGCTCTAGTTGAAGCCACACAGGATTTAATGGGTGCTTTTTTAAGGTTCTAATGACAGATGAACAAGATTTCTACTTTATGAAAAAGATGAACAGTCTTGAGAACCCGGCTAATCATCTTTGTGGCCTTTGAAAATAGTAGTGGTGAGAGAGCAAAGCGTTTCTGAATACGTGTTAAATTTCATAAGGGGATCGCAGTCCTCGAATACCGGCAGGCTAATGGTGCGCCTCGCCGTCAGGGTGATGGCGTACATTCACTATGCTGTTTGACACGAGCCACTGGAGGGAGTAGTGCTGGAAAGCTACATTCAGTTCACGGAAAGCCGAGGAGTCACACGCGATGCCTAGAGACGAGGCATACTGGTCTGTGGTGGTGGTGGTATAGCAGTAGTAGTAGTAGTAGTAGTAGTAGTAGTAGTAGTAGTAGTAGTAGTAGTAGTAGAAATAGTAGTAGTAGAAACAAAGGTATTAGAAACAGTAGTTTTGATAATGGTAATAATAGTAGTACAAATAGTGGTAGCCACAACAGTTGCCATCACAAACCTATCAGCTTTATTGTTCCAAAATTACTTATATAAATCTTGTCTTTATCAATACACACAGATCAAGTAAACAGGACAGATACACAAAGGGGAGAGAAGTCTTGCATTGTCTCTCTGTTGTGTCTCTTCATTATCGTCTTTGGCTGCAACCTTCCCTGCCACGCAAGGAATCCGCTCCCGTCACCTGCACTCTGCCGCGAAGCTTTGCCTGATTATTCCTTAAAGGGGACGATCGACCTGTGCGACCGTCAGTATGCGAATTGTGCCTCGACCATCACCGCCATTGCCGCCGCCGCCGCTGCCGCCTCTTTGCAATGCGGCGTACGGGAACATTACTGCACCAAAAGCTTGCACTAGGTCAGGAGGTCAGGAGAGGTAATCCTCTTGTCGTTGTTGTTGTTGTTCTTCCTTTTCCTCCTCCTCGTATAGTTTGTTATTGCTGCAGTATAACTCAGTTTTCAAATGGCGAATCATTCAGTCCTATTCTTGAAATCCTATATTAATCTCCACCACAACCTATTAAATAAAAAATAGTCGAGATAAGGCGCCTCAACATTTAAAAATTGTTTAGGCAGTCAGTAAAAACAGTCTCGAAATCTGTCAATAACCACTACACTCTGTTAAAAGGAGTTGAAATAAGATGCCTAAACATTTAAGAATCCTGAGATGTTTGGCCATTCATTTGAAAACACTGCTGAAATTTTCTAGTAACGTTCACTACACTTAAATATAATAAATATAATCAAGGTCCTGGAACATCAGGACTCGATTTCTTATTCTCTCTCTCTCTCTCTCTCTCTCTCTCTCTCTCTCTCTCTCTCTCTCTCTCTCTCTCTCTCTCTCTCTCTCTCTCTCTCTCTCTCTCTCTCTCTCTCTCTCTCTCTCTCTCTCTCTCTTAAGAAGGGGACTGGCTTAGGGCGACGAAAAGGCAGAAAAAGGCTCACTAAGGTCCCAGTCCCTCATGAAAAGCCCATAGTGACTATCCAAAATAGGAAAAGTGTAAATACTCTTTAAACCTACAGGTAACATCAACTAGAGTCAGTTAAAAGTGGTTTAACAGAAGATGACGAAAGATCCAAAAATAGACCTGAACTATTTGGGCAGTCAGTCAATGCATGTTATCGACGCAGACAAAAAAAAGAAAAAAAAGAAAAAGATCATTAATCAAGGGAACTTTTCTGAGCCTAGCGAGCGCGGCACTGGTCTGGGACATTATCCTAAAAATATTAAACAGGCGACAGAAAGCTGCAGGTGGAGTGTGACTGATGACCAACTACGTGACGGGACAAAAAACGCTGATTGGCCATTATAGTAAACCTTCCTATCTTTTTCTTTTTTCTTTTTTTTTAATTTTTACCATGTTGATTATATTTTTGCGTTCCTAAGTGTGTGTGTGTGTTTAGGTGTGTTTTATGTATGTGAGTGCTTGTCTTTCTATATATCAATCTGTGTAACTCTATCAATGTATCTGCTTTCCTACTTATTCATCTATATTTATTTACTTATTAATTTCACTATCAATATATCTGCTGTTCATTTATCTGTCTATGCGCTTGCCTCTCCTACCTCTTTTACTTATCCGCGTATCTCTGTTTCCTGCTAACACGCAAGAGGAAAGAGAGGAGGGCCGGGTTAAGCCTTGCTCCACGCCATTCTGCTCCCTTGCATTCAGTTTACAACTCTAATAGTATTATGTCTAGCTCGTTACAAACCAACAGATCTCTTGCTATTTATTCGGTAAAAATAAGAGAAAGGAGAAGCTACAAGAAGTCATGGGGATCTAAACTGTATAAAATCATGCTTACCCCTCTTTCACCTATCATCCCCATTTATAGAGTTGTCTAATCTTCTTTTAGAGTTCAGTATTGACTCGCCACTAACTGCCTGATTGCTGATTATATTCTATTAATTTATTTCTGCATCTCAGAAGCAGTTTCTTCCTACTTTTTTTTTTAAATAACCTTATACTCTTAATACTAAATCGTACTGTTCTTGTATTCCATAGGTACACATATATAATGCACAGGGTCTCTCTCTCTCTCTCTCTCTCTCTCTCTCTCTCTCTCTCTCTCTCTCTCTCTCTCTCTCTCTCTCTCTCTCTCTCTCTCTCTCTCTCTTGGAAACTCATTATACGAAATTTCCAAAAACTGTAATTTTCCATCGGTACACGAGAAGTATTTTTGAACACTTGTTTGCAGTTTTTAGAATGCTTTTGATGCTTTTCGTAAGAACTTTTGACTAATTAGTTTGTCCGTTAGTAGGTTAATCAGTGTGTGTGTGTGTGTGTGTGTGTGTGTGTGTGTGTGTGTGTGTGTGTGTGTGTGTGTTTTAGTCACTTCCGTGTTCATTAATTTTGTTTCTTCCGTGTGAGTGATGTAATTTTCAATGTGTGTGTGTGTGTGTGTGTGGACGTGTACAATAAGAAAATATCGCATATTTCATTTAATGTTCTCATTACACATATCTTTCTGGTTTTGTGTGTGTGTGTGTGTGTGTGTGTGTGTGTGTGTGTGTGTGTGTGTGTGTGTTTTAGTGTGTGTGTGTCATTACGCGGAGGTTCGTTAGCACGTACACGAGGCGTCCATCACTATCGCCGTGCTTTGTCAGTGGGCGTGCATGTGAGGACTTGTGCAACATTGGTACAGTGCGTGTGTCGTGTCGTGAACCCTTCATTATTTTTATGCCTTGCCAGTATGACACTGTAGAGTGTGCGGTACTCGTGATGTCGCTCTTCCCTTACCTCCTCCTCCACCCCCTCCTCTCTCTCTCCTCTCTCTCTCTCTCTCTCTCTCTCTCTCTCTCTCTCTCTCTCTACTCTCTCTCTCTCTCTCGTCTCTCTCCTCTCTCTCTCTCTCTCTCTCTGTCTGGACTTTCGCATATAATGAGCGAACTGGTAAAAATGCTTTTGTCTTTTTTTCCCTTTTTATTTAGGAAGAATGGTAGTCAGGAGTATAAGACCTTATTAGCCGGAGAAGGAAGAAGAAAAGCTACATTGGCGCTTCCCAGAAAATATCTAAGATAAAAGGCTCCAGACTACTTCTGAAGGTTTCTTTGATGCTTCACTTTTGAATGAACTCATGCCATAGGAAGGTGAAAAACAGAACATGTCCTTGCTGTCGTGACCATAGTTTCCTGCACGTGTCCTTGCTGCTATGACCCAAGTTCTGTATTTTCTGCACGTGTCCTTGCTGTTATAACTCCAGTTTCGTGTCTCCTGTACGTGACCGTCCTACTCGTATTATAACCGTAGCTCAGTGTTCCTTGTCCGTGTTCTTGCTGTTATGACCCCAGATATGTGTTCCCGTACGTATCCTTATGAAGCAAGTTGTGTTCATATTCGTGTTCTTAGCCCCATGGCCCCTTGGTGAATATGCCCAGTCCTTCTTTTACAACCGTGTCCTTACTGTTAAGACCCCTACGCCATGTCCTCTACGTAAGTCCTTGGTATCATGAATCCAGTGCCGTGCCCACAACCAGTGTCCCCTCGGCGAGTCCAGAGCGGTGCAGCATAAGACACGCTTCTAATAAGGCTGTTCCTTTGATGGGCGAGTTTAGAAAGCAGGCTTCATATGATTGGGATGAAAAACACACATCAGAGAGTCACTGTGAGGCTGCCGCTCCGGACTCCGCCAAAGAGAAGGACCTAATGAAGCACTATTTTTACTACGTGACATATTACGGTCTTTGCGGAGAGAAAGATGCGTGTCTGGGATCCGCAAGTAATGGCTCAGGCAAGGAAGATTGAAGGGAAGGATGAGCAACCCTTTCCGTGCCTTGAAAATAAAGATTGGATGGTGGATGGAGCTTATGTACTGTGAAGAGGGAAACAGTGACCTTAACACTACGGGAGAATGGAAAGAGTGTTTTATACGTTGAAGAGAAGAATGGACGGCTCTTTATGTGCCTTTATAATAGAGACTGGGGACGTCTATGCGCTTTAAAGAGAAAGATAGGGGCCTTAGCATGTTTTAAAGGGAGGAATGGCTTTTAAACGGAGTTAAAGGGAAGGATGGGCGGCCATTTTACCTTTAAAGGAAAGAATTGTTGTTGTTGTTTTTATGTATATATTTTAAAAAGAAAGATTCAGTGTGTTTACATCCTTTAAAGAAAAGAAATTACAGGTAAGATTTTTTTTTTATTATTTATTATGATTATTTTTACAAATCCATTTACCTCGTTATTTACTTTGCCTTTATATATCTATTTTCTTAACTATTTACTTATTTATTTGTCTACTTATTTATTTGTTTTGTTTATTTATTTATTTATTTTATTTATTTAACTTTTTTATGTATTTAGTTATCTATATTTATTCATTTATTATTTTTTAGCAACACTCGCCAACAGAAGCAATTAGTTTTTTGACACGTGTTACTTATTTTCAACTGCAGACGATTCTCCTGATTACAAATTACGCAAGAGGCACAAAAAGATTTAAACTACTCGAGCACTTAATTTGCTGTCAGAGCTGTCTTTCAAAATTATAATCTACACTTGTGCTAGACATTTAATTAAGCTTGAGCAGAAAACATGGCAAGACACAAACCTAAAAAAGAAGGAAAAAAAAAAGAGTCTGTGCTATACTTATCACTGCTTTGATCCACACACCACTAAAACACCCATCTCAAAACTCATCTCTGATCATGATATTTGTAACTTGCACGGTCCTTTTAACCTTTTTCGATGTGGTTCGTGTGTACTTGTGTAATAAAAAAAATAAAGGTAAAAG
>NC_087190.1:335000-355000 GCF_035594125.1 Scylla paramamosain | reverse complement strand
ACACGTGACAGAGACGTGACTCGTTAAAACTTCACAACATGGAGAGTTAATGTATAACGCTTTCCTACGTGATGTTATCCTGACAATGATTATGGTGATGATAATGATGATGATGATGACGATAATGATGATGATGACGGTAATGATGGTGGTGGTGGTGGTGGTGGTGATTATCGGTCGCTGCACTGTCTCTTTGTATGGTCTGACTCTGTGATGTAGCTTTGAAAACACAGGAATTGAATCAATCACTCGTGACAACAAAAAGGAACATTTGTCAGCACACATCAGGGCGAATGAGTTCTGAGTTATTGAATTAATCTTGTTAACCGTATTGTCGCAATTTAGAGAACCAGTCTCGACCATTAATGTGTTGCAATGAGCGGAGTATTTTTAAACTCCCATCGCGTTAGTGGACGCAAAGTGAAATAACTTTTGAAAATAAATCGTTTTCTTTTCTTTTTTGTTAATCAGGGAATACGGGGATTCCTGATTTATCATTTTATTGTCTGTTGGTACAAATACATTTTTTTTTTTTTTTTACATGGAGAAGAAAGCCCGTCCTTCACTATTTTGTCCCCCACGATGACTGCCATTCCCTTCTTTGACATCATAAGATTTCTGAAGATGTGACAGACTTGGGGACACACACACACACACACACACACACACACACACACACACACACACACACACACACACACACACACACACAGGTGTGCCACTTCCGCGTCCTGCCGAAAAAGATTGATCTTCTGTGGTGTCTATTAAATGGTCCAGCCTTCCATACATTACAGAGCTTTAAATCGGTTAGTTAAAGCGGAGGTGGATATGTGACATGTGTGGAACGAAGTAGCTCGTTTGATAAGAAACTACCTTTTTAAAAGGATGCAGTATCTGACTCAAGCAATCATCATATTCCTCTGAAGCACACAAAAGCAGTTTCCTAAGATGTACTACTTCTCGTGAATGCACCAGGCTCTGCGTGGTGAGTGTACACTGTGTGTGTGTGTGTGTGTGTGTGTGTGTGTGTGTGTGTGTGTGTGTGTGTGTGTGTGTGTGTAAATGTGTTTTATACTGGATGACCCAAAATCTGAACACATCAATATTATTACTTTTTTTGTTCATATCTTAACTATGAGTATGTCAAAAGAAAAACAAACTGACTCGATAGTATTGAGTGTGGATACGAGGACTGCTCATAATACAGGCAGACGTTATTGAACAAGAATGAATAAAAGAGAATGATTAAAAGATACATTTTCCGTGTGTCCAGACTATTGGCTCACTGAACATGTAATCGTTTTAGATACACAACACAGAAGAAAGGGTATGATTCAAACAAATACTGCTATGTTATATCCATTACAAGGAAGAGGAGCGAGGATAATATGCCAAATGTTTTCAGAGTGGTAGGGTGGAGGAGGCCTTGTGTATTTGCTAAGTGTTTCTCGACTACTCGACTCGCAAGCCCCAGACCAGCTGTTGTGGAGGTGACGGGAGTGGCAGCTGATGTGGGCTTTCATTTCTGGGTCACTAAATTATTCTCTTCACAAGTATTTGTACTGGCATCCAAACAGCTTGTTTTATACGCCTGAAAGTGTTCATAACATTGCAGAGAGAGAGAGAGAGAGAGAGAGAGAGAGAGAGAGAGAGAGAGAGAGAGAGAGAGCGGTGAGCGCCCCATCACTGACGCCCGCTTATCATAGCAAAGGCCAGTGTTTCTGAGACTGCTTGCCGCGGCGTCCTAGGGTGTCACAGAGAGTGCCCAAGGGTGCCATACCATTAACATGAATTTTCTCACTGCTAGATCGTCGCAACGTACATTTATAAAACCGTCTGCAGAAGTCGGCACAAAATTTTCATTGTAAAGAGGAACTTGTTTTAAAAATTTTGGTCAGCTGATGGTTTAGTTTTGCTAGTGTTATTGTTTTGCCACTGGATCTGGCTTAGAGCAATGTTTGATATTCTTTTCAAGGTAGAGTAGTCTGATATGGTACAAAGAAAAAAATGTGGGAATAATAAGCAAAGCAAGAAAAAATTAAACTTAGCATAGCCTAATTTAATATAACGAGGAAAATATGAAAAGAAAACAAGGAAGCAAATAGACTCGCATAAAGATACAAAAAGGGAGAGAAAAAAGTACAAAGATCAAGCTGCAGGAATCAGCGTGCGTGAGAATCATTATATTGAATTCCGGTTGTCGTATTTAATGTGTTTTGTTTCCCAAGTTATAAAACCACTTGATTTCATAGATGGCTTCACACACACACACACACACACACACACACACACACACACACACACACACACTTAAAAGGTCGCAGGGTGTGTAATCCGCTTGCCTGGCGCTGAATGGAAGTGAATAAAGAAGTTCACTGGAGCGGACATTTATCACTGGTTCCCTGGTGATATTCTGAGTAGTCTTAGTAAGGTCTACTGCTGCCCATCTCTCTCTCTCTCTCTCTCTCTCTCTCTCTCTCTCTCTCTCTCTCTCTCTCTCTCTCTCTCTCTCTCTCTCTCTCTCTCTCTCTATCTATCTATCTATCTATCTATCTATCTATCTAGTAGCATTAATTATAGGTTTCAGTGTGTTGTACGGTTGATGAAAGCAGATATACGTACTGTTCTAGGGAGAGATTCAAGGAGCGGTCAGTTTAGAGGTTCATCTGTACTCAGAGAGGATTGTGTATAGATGCGTGAACTCAGGAAAGCAGTGGATCTCTCCCTCTCTCTCTCTCTCTCTCTCTCTCTCTCTCTCTCTCTCTCTCTCTCTCTCTCTCTCTCTCTCTCTCTCTGGGGAAGCACTGCAGTGTAATCTACCGCCTTCCTGCTGTCTGGTGCCGCTCACGGGAGGAAGGTGGCGCGGAGGGTGACAGTGGCTGGAAGGGAAGGGACCAAGTAAAGGAATCCAAGAGTAATAGGAGAAAGAGTTCGAAGAGAAAGAAAAGGACAGAACAAGATATGACTGTAGGAGGGAAGGAGGGAAAGAAAGTAGAGTAGGAAGACAAGCCTTAAGAGTAAGAGAAAAGGAGTAGAAGAGAAGAGGACCAAGAAGATAGGATTAAGAGAGGAGGAGTGAGAAGAAAGAGGAGGTAGAGAACTCTTAAGAGCAAAAGTGGAGGAAAGAGGAACAGAATGGGGAAGATAAGCCTGTGGAGAGAGAGAGAGAGAGAGAGAGAGAGAGAGAGAGAGAGAGAGAGAGAGGGCGTGGGCTGAACATGGTAAAAAAGATGAAGAAAAGAAAGAGGAGGAAGAAGACGAGACTTGAGGAGAAGGAGGAGGAGGAGGAGGAGGAGGAGGAGGGGGTAAAGATGAAGAAGAGTTGGTGTTCGAGGAGAAAGAGAAGGACAGGAACATTTCTGAGAGACGGAGGAAGAGGAAGACACGGCGTAAGAAGAAGAGGAACAAGACGAACATGAAGGCGGAGAAAAAAAAAATCGAGGAACAAGGGAAGAACAAATAGCAGTAAAGGAGGAGAGGAAAAAACGGAGGAGGAAGAGAAGGAAGATAAGAAATTTGACGAGGAGGAGGAGGAGGAGAAGAAGAGCAAGGAAGAAAAGTTGGAGAAGATAAGAACAATACATAAAAGGATGAGAGTAAAGACAAGAAGACAAAACGTGGGAGGAGGAGGAGGAGGAAGAAGACGAATATAAGGAAGAGGAAGAAAGGGAAAAGTGAAATAAGGTAGTAGTAGTTTTACACACACACACACACACACACACACACACACACACACACACACACACACACACACACACACACACGACCATGAGAGTTTCCACCGTTGTCAGAATTGTAGCGTGTTAAGAAAAGGGGCAAACCAGTGTAGCAAAAAGAGGAGGGAGCGGAGGTTGGCAGGCTGCAGAGTGGGCGAGGAGACTGCTTCCCTTGTCACCTGAGGGAAGGAACACACCGCGGAATTAGTTACACGGAAGGAAGGAAAGGAGAGAGAGAGAGAGAGAGAGAGAGAGAGAGAGAGAGAGGGAGAGAGAGAGAGAGAGAGAGAGAGAGAGAGAGAGAGAGAGAGAGAGAGAGAGAGAGAGAGAGAGAGAGAGAGAGAGGTCTGAGATAGAGATAGATAATATGTATAAATATATATTATGTTTTGTATATTGTCACTAATTTATTTTCATGATTACACATAATTATAGGGGGAGAGAGAGAGAGAGAGAGAGAGAGAGGGGGGGAGGCCTGTCTCAGCCCTTCCCTCACGCTTTACATAGTACGATAGATGGATAGATAGATAGATAGATCGAGAGATAAATAAATAGATGAATATATGGAAATAGATAGCATTCGTATAGATACTCGCGTTTATGTTATATTGTCACTATTTTATTTTATTGCTCATAATTACGTATAATTGAACTATTCTGCATCATACATTACGTTTTATCACTGTTTTTATTGCATGCCTAGCCAGCCTTTCTGCGTAATATAAGCAGAAGCACTGTGACTAACCCTCTTCTTGGCTGCTTTGACGCGAAGGGACCACCAAGGCTTCGGGAACTCGTGCATCGGTGGCCAGTAGAGTAAATGATAGCTCTAGTGTTGTCGATATCAACACCACGCGGCTGATACTCTCGCCCTTCTTTAAGGAACACAAAGGAGGGACAAGCAGTACGTTTCTGGGTCTTGGCAAGGCTTTTTGTGATAAACTGCTATGTAGTGTGAATTATTATTGTTATTGTTATTATTATTATTATTATTATTATTATTATTATCATTATTATTATTATTATTATTATTATTATTATTATTATTATCATTATTACTTAAACATTCTTGCAAAATGGAGATGATTTTTGTTCTGTTTTATAAAGTTTTACGAAGATTTTTCATCGATGTAAAAATTCATATCAAACTAATTATCTACAGACAAGAAGGTACTCGCATAAGCATTTACTTCTCCTAAAATAAATAAATGAAACAAACATAGGAACACATAAAACACATGCAACTATGATACTGAAATATATGCGCACAATTTTCGTAAACATTCTTACAACATGGACTTACTTTTTCCTCTCTCTGTTTTATGAAGTTAACATTAAGAGGCGAAAGACGAACAGGCAGCTTATGTGAAGTGGTGAAAGCTCGCTGAGTCAACCGCCTTTGCAGCGCCCGTGTGTGTGTGTGTGTGTGTGTGTGTGTGTGTGTGTGTGTGTGTGTGTGTGTGCGTGCCGGGTGGAAGGTGATGCGCCGCCCCGTGAAATAATGATGCCGCAAACACGTCTCTGCAAAGGGCCCATTGAGGCACACGCGGCAGCTCAGCGCGCTCCAGGAAGCTGTCACACTGGCGAGCCTTGCATTCACTCAGGCACACTGTGGGCGTGTTAATCCTCTGGCTGCTGCGGCGACTTCTCAAACTCGGGGAAAATTGTCCAGTGCAAGTTGAATATGGAAAGACGCTGATGCTGTGACCGACGTCTGAGAAATGACGGCGCATGGCGAATTTTGATCCTTATTGATTCTGACTCTTAAACTTAGCAGTTGTGGAGAATCTTGGCTTTATAATACTGAGTGATGTAGGGGCCAATATTGACTGAGTTTTGTCTTGCGCACGAGCTTTGCAAGGTGTTGTGGTGAATATTTATTTTATAATTTCCAAAGACGTTGGTGGAGGTATGGACGAGTAACGAATCAGTGTGGATAACAGATTTATTTTTAACTTTATCTGTGTACTGTCACCACCTGTACAATTCTTTAGGAGCTCAGCAAAATATTCTGGTATAGATAATAAGTCGGAGCTCGTTGGTCGGCAAAATATTCTGGTATAGATGATAAATGAGAGGTCGTTGGTGTCAGTAGCAGTGCTTGATATACAATGATGAATGTCAGATTTTAAGTGACGATAACTTTACTGTCGCTACATAAGTATCAGTTCTTATGTTCTCAACTACAACCCGTTCTTGGCTATGATTTCTCTTTAAGAATAGTTGCGAAGAACGTCACTACCATATATTTGGGAAATCGCGGTGAATATCAGATTTAATTGGGGAAATATACAATGCTGTTACCTGTGTGTGGTACTAACGAACGTGAGTGAAAGGTATATATTGCTTGGAACCTGTTACCTGCACCAGCCCTTTGACTTTTGGCTTCTTAGACATAAAAAAATAAATGAATAAAAAAAAAAGTATGACAAAAGTTGAGTTGTAATCGTCCGCGTTTTGAAACAACGAGAAACGGATCTAAGTAGTTTTGGCATGGGAGGAAATGCTCAGAAACTACACAAGTCAACAGGAAGAATGAAGGAGTCTTGGGAGCAAAAAAAGGCGATATATCCCAATCAGACCATAATAATCACGGAAGCCCTGGTCCATCCTAGAGCCAGCCCTGAACCAGACCAGAGCCATCCCTGAACCAGCCCTGAATCAACATTACGATACATCGTTGCCGTTAGAAAGGTTACAGCATAACACAACATAACAGTCGACCTTGACCGTCCCGCCAGTGGGGTACGGGTGTGTTTGGGTAGCAGAGAGAGGAGTGAATAATGGAGTGGACAGTAGCGGTGGTGGTGGCGCGTGGTATATCCTTTCCCTTGCTGTGTGCTTTAATCCTTTTACTGATAAGGGCATCTATTATTAACATTCAGAGCTCTTTGAGGATTTATTTGCATGGACACATTGAGACATGAGAGTGTACAGGAGGTTGATTGTGCCTTTCTTAGTTAGAAAACTATTCATGTAGCTGTAGCATAACAGTAAGTGTTTGAAAAGTAGATTTTATATAGGAAAAAAAATCTAACGGTGAAAGAATTAATAATTTTACTGGTAATGGAAATACGGCGCTTGTTGCTTTTGAATAACGATAGAGAATGTTGGTGGTATGACTGTAGGTATTATTGTAACTACTGAAGTACGCTTTTTGTTATCAGTGTCTTTTAAAATTATACTTTAAACTTGCACTAGATCACTTTATCCCAGTCCATGCTGATGTGTGCTTCAGTCACTGCACTGGTGATGGAAGTGTGGCGCTTGTTACGTCATTTGAATAACCCTAGACAATGTTACCGACAAAATTGTAGGTATTGGTATTACTACTGAAGTACTTGAACGTTCTGTGATATTAATGTCTTTTAAAAATCGTATTCTACTCTTGTACTAGATCACTTTGTTCATCTTCAGGGTGCAAATGCCCCTCGCTTACATTTTTTATTTGTACTTCATTTATGATATGTGTGTATATGTGAAGGAAGCTAGCCGAGGCCATCACACGCAAAAAATAAATCAATTAATTAAATAGAAAATAGAAAAAAAAATTAGAAAGTTATAGTATAACATAGAAGGATTGAGAAAAGTCGCTTCTCCCCACTCCTCATCCATAAAAGTATATAAATAAATAGATAGATAAAAAAAACAAAAAACATGCATATACAAAGGCCACATTGGTCCCTGAGGTGCCTTGATAAGTGGGTCACAGCACTGGATACAGTCACTCTTAAATCTGACGTCCAGTGTGTTTCGCCAGGCGTGGGTAATGTAGCCAGCATGTGTGCCCCGTGACAGGCCGTCCGTCTTGCTGGGAGGGGAAGGTGGCGGCTGAAGAAATTAGGTTAGTACTGAGAAGAGAAGGAAAAGGGGAAGAAAAAAAGAATTACAGCAGGGGAATACATTAACCAACTGTATTCTCCTACTGTACTTCATTCTTTTTTTTTCCACTGTAGCCTTCCCTCACTCAGCGCACCTTTTCCGCTCTCCTCTCTTATCTTGCTTCCTGAATTACATTTCTTCTCCATAAAAAATGTTATATCTTTTGCGACAGATCAGTTCACTCTGTCTAATATACTCGTCTAATATAATCACTGAGAAGTGACCCATATTCCTTACTAGCGACCACTCCTCGCACACTTACCACCTCATCCCAACTGCCTTGCCAAAGCGCCACATGATCCGAGATACCTGGCGCTTTTTATTCCATCAACCAACTCACTCACTCTTCCTTCTCCTCCCAATACTAACCCTCATTTTTTTTTTTTATATATGAAAGAGGAGAAACACGGCCACTGGGTCAAGCCGCGAACGAGTCACCACCAGAGTCTCGGGAGGGAAGTGCCGGGAGCCAGGTGGCAGTGAGGTGCACTGCTACGCCCATTCACTGAAGTTTGCGAGTTCGATCCTGGCTCACGGAAGTTTCAGGGTGGATGAGGAAGTGCTCCCTCGTAACCTGTGTGACGCCATCATCGTTAGTGCGGCGCTATAACTCAGTGTGGTCCCAATTTCCTCTCGTTAATTTACTGTAGCAAGAGTAGCAGGTGGTGCAGTCGCAGTGGCCGGCTCGCGGTGGTAGCATTTGGAAATTTGCACCTCGTTCGTAACTGCGTCCGTAAATCGGTTTTAAGTGAGACGCTGGTTCTTAATTATGCGTCCTTTTAGTCGAATTTGCTGCATTGCTTTATATGGAAGAAAATGGTCACGAATGTTTAACTTTTGAGAGCCCATAGAAGCAAAAGGCAAACAGAAATGCACGCTTTTTAATATGATGTGTTTTTGTGGCGGGACCTACGTATATTTTGCTAACTGAGCGTAATAACTGTTTCAGTCTGTTTCAATTTCCCCGTGTCTTATCTGAATGTTGATATTTTCTTATTACTACTACTACTACTGCCTCTACATTGTTAGGTTCTCTTCCGTTCCCCTCCCTTCGTTTTCATTCCTTCCAGTTATCACCCATTACAGTTTTAATATTCTTTTATCCTTCCTTTCTTCCGTGTTCTTCTCTTTCTTTATCATCCTTTCTCTTCTCGTCCTTTCCTTTCCATTACCTTCCATTCCATTCACCTTCTCTTCAGTTTCCTTTTCCTACCCTTCACTTACTTCCTTTTCCTTCTTTCCCTCCTTTCGCTTTCCTTATTTTTATTAATTTCCCCTTCTTTTCCCTTCTCTTGTCTCCCCACACTTTCCAAAGATTTCCCTTTCTCTTCCCTTCCTCCTGCAAACCGGAACACATCATGAGAGTTTTCCAAGGTGTCTGGCTTTCCTCTTGAATCATGTGTTAGCGTGTCTTGAGGCTCACAAGCAGCCCCGTGCCCGTGTCTCTGTACCATTCCCTGCCTGGCTCGTCCATCGCTACACACTTCAGTCCACGCAAACACTAACACTGGCGAGATGTGTGTCGAGGAAAAGTCTAGTTAGGTGTAGATGCTGAGACAAGACTTCCTTTGCTACACACTCAGGCGATGCAAACACTTTAGATGCGTTACCGGCGGAAGGTTTAATTATATATAGATGCTGAAACAAGACCTCCATCGCTATGCACTCTTGCAAACACTGAGAGGTGATAGCCGCCCAGTGTGTGAACTGTGTACTGAGTGAAAGTCTAATTAGGTGTAGATATTGGTACAAGACCTTCATCTCAGCACACTCAAGCTATGCAAACACTGAGGTGATGAGGTGAGGTGTGAAACAAGACCTCACGATTACATAAGTTTGTTCTGCAATTAGGTCAATGCAGTTATATACGCGCCTTTCCCCTCTTACACAGACTAATTACAAAGGACACAGAGGTGAATGACCGGATTCTTGGGATGCTTTTACCGACTGAAAATAGTCATAGCAAATACATTTGGAAACCACAACAGCATCCACTAGATAAGCTAAGATAAGCCAAAGTGCGTGAGCCTCGGAAATGTTTATCTGTCCAACGTCCAAGGTAGTGATGCCCTATCGTACCAAATGCCTCAGATCAGTAAGCAATATCTGGCAACAGCAATATATGACGTAAGAACATGAGAAAGTGAGGAGACCCGGAAAGGCCAAGTGAGGAGTCAGAAAAAAGCCAGGTGACCTACATAAGGCAGCTCCTGAATACTTAAACATTCCATCTGGTATCGCTATCCATAAGCTTTTTTTCTTCCTTTTTGTAGCCTTGGCCAGAACCCGTATTGAATATTCAGCTTCCATCTATTGCATTACAGCTCTTAGTCTTTGTGGAACTCTTAATATAGACTATTTAGCATTTAAGTAGTAGATATATTAATCCGTGTTCGATTTATAGGTACGGAACTTACTAGACTTTATGATAGTGACTGCTTTGGATAACTGTACAAAAAGTTGGTCCCCATGAATGGATAAAATAGTAATAAATAAATAAATACATAGATGAAAAAAAAATACGTCACTATTTTTTGTATTACGTATATTGCCAATTCCATGAAGATATGATAGGAAATTTGCGATTAAAAGTTGCATGTGTTTGAAGAATGACAGACCAGACGTGATGAACACTGGCATGTAATGGACGTGTGTGTGTGTGTGTGTGTGTGTGTGTGTGTGTGTGTGTGTTAGGGATTCACGTATCTACATTTACGTATGTTTTTATTTATTTATTTATTATTACTATATTTTTCATAAGTATGTGTTTGTTTCTCATCAGATTTAGGGAAACCACACAGGAAATAATTTAGATTTTTTTTTATTTGATTTATGTAAGAAGCGTTTTAATCTAGTGGTACAAAAGGGCAGAAAAAAAAAAAACAGGCCCACTGAAGGTACCAATGCCCAAAGATGAGAGCAAAAAGGATTATCCAGATTAGAGAAGTGTGTTGAAACCATTCTCTTCAAAGTGTTCAAGTCATAGGTAGGAGGAAATACAGAAGCTGGCAGGGAGTTTAGTGGCTACAATAGGAGTGCTGCAGTTCTGTATTATGGGCCCTACTGAATATTGCATCTGTTTGACATTTGTATCAAGACATCTCGTCAATAAACATCTTTTTATCTATTTATCTGTACGTCTGTTTGTCGATATATTTGTCTATTTATCTAATCCTTCTTTCTGTGTGTGTCTATCGGTCTATCTGTGTATCTATCATTCTATCTGTCGATTTATCTATCTGTCCGTGCTCATGGGTTGAGATATGACAAAGGAATGAAGTAAAGTGAAGTGTCTAACACTAATCATACCAAGCCGCTGCATAACATACTATCAAGTACAGTGAAATTCCACATAAAATAACATGTAAAAAATCGTAGGTCAGTAAATAAAATGGAAGTATTTGCTGTACATATACTGAGAACTGTGTAGCCAAATGTTTGTATATTGCATCGAAGTAAACTTTTTTTTTTTCTTTTTTGAGGCGGAAAATTTGCACAACGTGATACATCAATTTGTAACTACAGAGGTATTTTGAATTTCAGATTGACGGACCAAATGTTTGATGTAGGCAACAAATATTGGAAAAGCAAATTTAGTTTTCCGGAATATACAACACTGTCTTCCTGCCGTAAAAAAAAAATGTGCATAAATTTGCATTTGTATCAGGATTGCATGGAAGTTTTTGTGTGGACTGGAGGACTGAGAGACATTGTAGGCTAGGCAACATGGGGACTCCTCACGCCCACAGACCGCCCGCAGACCCTCCACCCTGTCCTTTCTGTTCCGTTTGCCTTAGTCCGCTCTCATGAACAGAATCGTGTGAGAATGTGATGAAGATATGGCGTGTTTAGAATAACCTGAGAGTAATGTGTGTGTGTGTGTGTGTGTGTGTGTGTGTGTGTGTGTGTGTGTGTGTGTCATGTAGGGAGCCCCAGCCGTCATCAGTCACACTAGGCCTCCCTGCCACTCTGTATCCCTGACCTCTTCTTCTCTCCTCTCTTCTGCTTTCCTCCCCTCCCCTCTCCTCTCTCCTCTGCTTTCCTCCCCTCTCCTCTCCTCTCCTCTGCTTTCCTCCCCACTCCTCTCTCTTCTCGTCTGCTCTCCTTCCTTCTCCTCTCTCCTCTCGTCTGCTTTCCTCCCCTCTCCTCTTCTCTCCTCTCCTCTGCTTCCCTCGCCTCTCCTCTGCTCTCTCTTCGCCTTCCTCACCCTGGTATTTTCTGAGCCTTCCCCCTATTTGCCCGCCCTCGCCTCGCTCTCCTTCCTCTTCACTGCCTCCCACGTTCTCCATGAATGCCTTTCACTTCACTGCATCCTCCTCCTCTTCCTCCTCCTCTTTATCCTGCCCCTCTCCCGCCTCTCCTTTTCTTCAAATGTATCCACAGCTCCCTTTTTGCTCCTCCATTTGCCTAGTCATTATCCGTGCGCACACACACACACACACATACACACACCACCACCACCACCACCACAACCACCACCACCATCTCGATTCCCCCTCCGCCAGTGAACATCAAGAACGGAGATCCTCCCTCCTGTAGAACAAGTAAGGCTGCAAAACTCATGTCCTCCTTGTCACCAGCGAGGGGCGTCACGGGAACGCCCAACACGTGTCCACTGAACGAGGTGCCGTAAGGGGAGTGTTAGGTCAAGGAGTGGTCGTGTCCGCCTCTCCCTGGCAGAAATAGTTTATATCGTCGCGTCTTTTAGTCTTGGTTCTTGCTGGTCTCCCTCGGTCTTCAGTCTCCTTACTCTTATGCCTGTTTGTTTATTTGACTGCCTTCCTACCTGCCTGCCTCTCTGTTTATTTGCTTGCTGGTCTGTCTACCTGCCTGCTTGTCTGTGTATTTGCTGCCTCCTGCCTATGTCTTCTTGTCTGTTTGTCTGCTTTTTTAACCGACTGCCTGCCTGCCTGCCTGCCTGCCTTGACCTACCTTCCTTCCATTTATCCCACTTCCTCCGTGCCAGCCTGCCTCTCTCTCTCTCTCTCTCTCTCTCTCTCTCTCTCTCTCTCTCTCTCTCTCTCTCTCTCTCTCTCTCTCTCTCTCTCTCTCTCTCTCTCTCTCGGTGCCTACAGTAGTTACTGTGACGTCAGCCCCACCACGCCCTTGCTAAGCCTCTCTGAGCAGCAAAGGGTCGAGGCTTAAACAGGATTACCACACAGGCCGAGATTAGGTCTTTGCTTGATGAAATTATTTTTAAGCTCCAGCACGAGGGTGAGGGATCGCGGCCTGGGAGTGAGTGAGTGCCTGCGTGTATGTATGTCCATGTTTCTTATTTCTTCCCCGTGTAAAAATGAGAGCTTGGACTTATTATGTTGATGAGGGGGAGTAACAGTCTTCGTCTCACATCAGTAAATATAGGAATGGAAACATGATATTTTTAACCTGTGGTGCGAGGGAGAGGGATTGCGAAGGTCTGGAAGTGAGTGCCTGTCCCAGTTATTTATTCCCCTTTGTAAAGATGAAAGCTTGGACTTGTGGTGATGAGGGGGAGTAACGCTCCTCGGCACATATTGGTAAGTTCTCTTTTCACCGTTCCCATAGAGTGACCGAGAAGTTGTCGCCGTGTACGAGTTTTTGTCCACTGCATCTCCCTCTTTGCCTACCATCCTTCGCAGTTCTACCGAATTCCATCTCTCCATCTCACTCTCTTTTTTCCCCCTCTATCTTCTTCCCTCATTGGTTTTTCTCAGGCTCTTTTAATCAGTTTCTGGCCTTTTTTTTTTACTACGTGACCAATCCACCTATATTTTTTTTTATTGTTATCACTTCCGTAATGTATTTCCTGCACACTGATAAGTACAGAAATGGAAACATACCAGCGGTTAACACACCTCGGCAACAACATGTTCCGATTCGTGTCTTGTACATTCAAACATGCCCTGGGTCAGAATGTTTCCCCCCTTCCTTACCTCGTTGTTCCCTCTGCAATAAAGACACGGGTGGCATTCAGATACACTACCAGGCCCGTATTCTGAAACGCTCTCTCACCACGACTATTTTCAAAGGCCACAGAGATGATTAGCCGGGTTCTCAAGAGTGTTTCCCTTATTAGTAATATAGAGATCTTGTTAATCTGTTACTAGAACCGCAAAAACACCTTTAAAATCCCGTCTTACCACAACTATTTTCAAATGCCACAGATGATAAGTAGAGTTCTCGAGAGTGTTTATCCCAACAGTAATATAGAAATCTTGCTAATCTGTCACTAAAACCGTAAAAGCACCTTTAAAATCCCGTGTAACTTCAAATACAGCCTTTTAAAAGTAGTGGAGGTGCGGGTAGAAGTGTTTCAGAATACAGGCCAGCACATTCACGTGTTGTCCTGACGCGCAGTGCTGGATGGTGCGAGAAATCCAAGTTAAAGTGTATATTCCGAGCCGCCCCTGATGGTGATGGCGATGGTGAGGGGAGCCCGCTGCTGCTGCTGGGGAGGGAAGGGAAGGGAAGGGAAGGAAAGGGGCGGCTGCGTTCCTCACCCAATACGATGGTCTGTTTATGACGTGACCTCGGGGAAGGGAAGGGAAGGGCAGGAGAGTGAGGGAAGGGGACTGGGGAGGGAAGGTTAAGCGTTGAAGGGAAAGGAGGTGTGGGTGGGGAGAGTATTTGAGACGAGGGAGGGAAGGGGAGGGTAGGGTTGATATGGACAAGGATACGGGGGTGAGGTGAGGGAGGTGAGACAGTGGAGGAGGAGGGAAGAGAGGAGTGAATGTGGAGAGAGTGGGAGGGAAGAGGAGGGGAGGGGTGGGATAGATAAGGGGAGAGTAGGGAAGGGAAAGGAAGAGAGGCCTGGGATGAGAAGAGGAGGGTAGGGAAAGAGGTAAGGGTATGGAGGAGGAAGAGGAGGGGAGGTGGACGGAGAGGGTGGTGAGGGAGAGGAGGAGGGGAGGGAGAGGGTATTGGGGGGGGCAGGAGAGCCTAATGGTCCGTCTCTTCCTTCCGGCGTGTCCTCTGGTGGGCGCCGCTTGCCAGTCAACTAATATTCCTCTTTTTCTTTTTTTTTGTTTTTGTTTTGTAGTATTGCATTTTTTTTTCCCTTTTCCATTTAAAAATTTACTCCTGGGAATAAAAAGTACATTTATCTGAACCCGTAATGAATAGACAGGTGTAGGTAGGTTCTGTGATTGATATTGAATCTCGTGAAAGTAAAAAAATAAATCATTGAGAGAGAGAGAGAGATAGAGAGAGAGAGAGAGAGAGAGAGAGAGAGAGAGAGAGAGAGAGAGAGAGAGAGAGAGAGAGAAAGAGCCATAGTCAGCTTAACATCCAGGAAAACACGAGGGGGGTGGCAGTATTCATACCGTGGCTGTGTTTAACAAGGGCCACTGCAGCCATTTGGGGAACTCCCTGCGCGCTAACGAACTCGGCAAGTGAAAACGTATAGAAGGTTGCTTTTATGCTCCCTCCTCCTCCTCCTCCCTCATCTTTCTCCTCCTCCTCCTCCTCCTCCTCCTCCTCCTCCTCCTCCTCCTCCTCCTCCTCATCCTCATTTTCATCCTCCCTACACCACCCCCCTCCCTCTCCTCCTCCTCCTCCTCCTCCCTTCACCACCCCCTTCCCTCTCCTCCTCCTCCTCCTCCTCCTCCTCCTACTCCCTTTACCATCCCCCTCCTCTTCCTCCTCCTCCTCCTCCTCGCCCCGCTCTTTTCACCAGCAGTCCTGGGTTACTCAGGTGACGCAGGTGAGACAAAAGAGATGCATTGTTTTATTAATCTATTTGTTTTATTTCATTTCATTTTACAGTTATATAATTGTTTACTTTTATTACTGGAAGTTAACTGTAATTTTAAACTTCATACTACTTTTGGTATACCGCTGTTGAGTGCTTGTCTACTAAGAATATATAAACGCCCTTTTTGAGTGCGTAATTCTGAACTTTAGAAGAATAAACAAACACATCTAAGATGTATTAAACAAGAGGACACGAGCAGGCAGCCTACAGTACCTGCACATTCCCTGGAGCAATAATGCAGCGCGGCGGAGAGCAGTGATGCAGTGTGGCTTAATGACGTGATCGTGTCAGCGTTAATCATTCTAGTGGTCGCCGCCACGCCCCGCTCCGAGGAAGCCTCAGGGAATGCTGGAGGCTTGTCTCCCTGCAGCCTGCACCCGCTTACTGCGTACGACAGTTGTTGCTGGCAGCGCACCTGAGTGACTGGACAGGTGGAGAGCGGTTGATGGATGGAAGCTTTATATGACTCAGTGACAGACAAGGACAGTGTCTGCGTGCTTTAGGGAACATACAAGAACTGAAGACATTTTGACAGAAGTGAAAATAAAGTATTGTTTTTGCTCTTGTTGTTGTTGTTGTTGTTGTTTTTCTAACGACTTGGGACTCTATCGCCTTTAGGTCAGGTTCTAGGAAATTTGCATGGGTGACTGATATGCTTCCTCAACCATGGCACTACAGGCAGTATTTTTATGAATTTTTATTTGTTTATTTATTTATTTATTTATTTATTTATTTATTTATTTATTTATTTTTCAAGCATTGGTCAGTAGAGACCTTAAGCTGCTGCCCTCCCTCCCCGACAGTGCTCCAACTTGCACTCGAAGTTTGATATGATAGGCAACATGTGGTAAAGTTTTTCATATTCAAGTTGTTTTTTTGTGTCACGGTAATTTTTTTTATACTTATTTCGTACATTCTTACGTTCAACATTTCTTTCCTCCCTTCAAAGTCCTTTAGATAACAAGGCAGAAGGAAGCTGTTCACGGGGACGCGGACACACACACACGCAAGGAAACAACACCCACGGGAACGTTCGTGATCACAAGCACTACTCGCTCACTGCCACGCGGGGAACAAAATTAAGCACCACTGAGACGGCCAACTTTGTCAAGGGATTCCATGCCAGGTATACTTTTGCATGTGTTAGTTTAGCACCGAAAACACAGGGGTATGCTGCTCCATATGTCAAGACGCACCGCTGGCTTGAAAATATAGGTGTGGTGACTGGGAATTAGGCGAACCCGAAGCGTGGTGTTACTTCCTGCAAATGTGAGACGAGATATACGTGAAGGTGTTGAGGCGAGGGCACTTTCTACTTACTTCGCTTTTGTCACGCTGTAAATCTTAGCGTGTTATGATAGGAGGAGGTTAATATTGCATTGCTGTGTGTTTCTCGCGTACCAAGAAGGGTGCGTCTGTTTCTGTTTCTGTGTGTGTGCGCTCTCGAGTTTATTTATGTATATGATTCGCGTGTGTTTGTGGATGGCAGTCTGTGATGAAGGAAGGCTCGCAGTGTGTGTGTTTGGTACAGATTCAGCTTTCAAGGTGTAAGATTTGTGTTGTTTATGTGTAATGGTGAGTTGATATGCTTGTTTTATTTTGTGGTCGTGGGGGTTGAAGTTATAGTGGTGGTGGTGGTGGTAGGAGTCGTATCAGTGGTAGTACTCGCATTCGTAGTGGTAGTATAATGGTGGTGGTGGTGGTGAGAGTAGTAGTAGTAGTAGTAGTAGTAGTAGTAATAGTAGTAGTAGTAGTAGTAGTAGTAAAACTATCACGGGTAATACCTTTTTTAAACCCTAATGATTTCACTATGGACTTTCAAAAACAGTGGAGATATTGCTCTAAAACGTGTGAGAATATAAACATCGACTCTTCCATGTCACTCTCAGACCAAGATAAGCGTCTGTCACAAGTGCATCTCCTCAGCCGCTGTTCTTCTTTAATAGCAACGGCCTTGCCTTGCTTGGTCTTACCTTGGTTTTCCTCGCCTTGATTAATATGATACCGTCAGGCTGCAGGGGGACATGAAGGCGGCGTTCTTTCGTTTCTCATGCGGCCTAGACGTTGATGGGGAGCGACAAGGGCGGCACTCTCAGCCTGGGGTTCTGTGACGCGTGGGCGGGGCGTGCTGTTATGTGAGGCAGAGGCGAGAGTGAGGGGATTAGAGAGGCGGTGCAGGGGACTGGGGAGAGAATGTGGGAGGTGGGGCGGAGCTGTTGGGGCTGAGGGAGAGGCTGGTGTAGATTTGCGAAGGAATGTTTGGCTTTTTGTGAAGCTTGTTACGTTTCCTTATATAAGTGGAAGTCATTATGTAATATTCCACGTGCAAGCACACACACACACACAAACACACACACACACACACACACACACACACACACACACACACACACACACACACAGTGAGAGTTTGTGTGTGTGTGTGTGTGTGTGTGTGTGTGTGTGTGTGTGTGTGTGTGTGTGTGTGTGTGCGCGCGCGCGCGCCTTCTGTGCGTGCGTACCAGCATTACATTACGCAGCGTTGTGTGTCTTTCAGTGGTGGCTTTAGGGAGCAACAAACAATACTTGAGGATGCACGGGCAGAGAGCAGTGTTGTGGCGGAGCTGCCGTGTGTTACTTGAAATGGCATATACTGTGTTATGGCTGTAGAAAGTCTGATACACACACACACACACACACACACACACACACACACACACACACACACACACACACACATTTAGACATATGTTCTTTAGTCTTTTGGATTGTTGATGTGTTAGAAACTTTCTTCATTTATTTATTTGTTTGTCTATCTGGCTATCTGTCTATCTATTTATCTATGTAGGTATCTGTCTATCTGTCTATCTCACCATCATTTATTTATCATTCTCTATTTGAGCTTACAGCGTCTACAAGTTTCATTCACAGAAGCTTAGGTGCTCAGCCAGTTGTCAGTGGTGAGAGTAAGCTTGTAGCGTGATGAACTCCACCGCCTTGAATCTCATCACCTTAACTTAAATAGCTCATCAAAAATGTTCGTGTCATCGCCTGTGCCTTTGAGTAACACTTCAAGTTTTAATTGCATCACCCTTCCCAGCCTTGCGCGTCTTGCCCTGTATGAGATCTGCTGGTAGGTTAATTAATATTTTGAGTTTAAGCTCCGCAACAGCAGGGTGATACTCGTATGTCAGCGCACGTGAAAATAGGACAACAGCAATTATTGTAAGATAGATTAAGGAGAAAATAACATGAACTTATTAGGACCTTGTGCATATTATAATGGGCTTGGTGTTGAGGAAACGAACAAGCTCGTGCATCTTATTTTATATTAGATAGTGTAGCAGCAGGTCTCTTGCTGTTTTTTCTTCCTTTGTGATTCTCCTCCTCGTCCTCGTCCTCGTCCTCCTCCTCCTCCTCCTCCTCCTCCTCCTCCTCCTCCTCCTCCTCCTCCTGCATTCTTCCCTACGTGCATCAGTCTTCCCTTCTTATCACTTAACTTCAGTAAATTATTACCATTATGTTCTTCATGTAGACAGTGATGCAGTTCATTAGTGGACGTGCATTACATGACCCACTGTGTGAAGTGTTCAGGTTTATATAGAGCAATAAGATCATGTGTATTCTACGTATGTATGTATATGTTTTGTTGTTTATTTATTTATATATTTATTTATTTATTGATCTATCTATCCGTATCTATCTACCTATCTATCGCTGTATTTATCAATTATGTCATGAATTATTAATTTCCTTATTTCTTAAATTGTTCTATTTTTCAATGATTTATTCTTATTTATTTAAATTAGTTATATCCATATCTAGATAATTAGCTAGCTAATTAATTCATTATTTAATTGGCTGAGTTTCAATGATTGCTTATCAGAAATAATCAACTACTAATTAGGTAGTTAACTAAATATACATGCATCTGTATAATCATTTATGTATTGGGAGAAGTGTGTACTACTGATTCATTAATTCATTCATTGCATTCATTTTGATGGGAATCTCCGAAATTCTCATCCTCTTTCTGTATTTGCTTTGTATTTGTATTTTTTCAATTGTTTCAGTAACAAGTACCAAGACACTCCAGGAAAAAAAATGGATTTCTTTCAATCTTCCTACTTATATATATATATATATATATATATATATATATATATATATATATATATATATATATATATATATATATATATATATATATATATATATATATATATATATATATATATATATATATATATATATATATATATATATATATATGTGTATTTTTTTTTTTTTTTTTCAGAACGGGCTTTGAACGTCCCTTTTTTTTTTTTTTTTTTTTTATCCGTTTCTCTCCCGCTTGGCCAATTTCCCTGATACACACACAAAAAACAACAACAGAAAACCTTTCCCGCTGACCTGTGAACGCTGTCATGTCTGTTCTTTCCTGTTCTCTCTCGCAGGTATGGTGGTGGCCTTATGTTGCTGCTGTCAGTGTTCCGCAGCGGTAGGGTGAGGGCAAGTCACTGTAACTTTCATATTTTCTTTGATTTTTTTTTTTTCGTGTTTAATATTTATTTTGTTGATATTTTTAATTACTCCTATTTTGGCTGGGATCTTTAAACCCCTTGGCCTGTCATGGGTATTATTTCCATTGGCAACGGATGTGATTAATGGGTGTGATGTGTTTACTTTTT
>NC_087190.1:330000-332500 GCF_035594125.1 Scylla paramamosain | reverse complement strand
CAATCTAATGATCGTATTGAACTAAGACGAAGCTTCAATCACTGAAAATTTAAACTACTCGACCAGATTTATTTTGCTGCTAGTACTATAAGATTTTACTCACAGCTTCGCTAGAATATTTGAACTACTTGATCACTCTTGATATCAGTCTTTTGGAATTGTATACAAAACTTCGCCTCGTGTTTCTCAGGACGAATTTGCTCTCTTGTTTTTGTAATGACATGTCCACCGCCATCACCGCCGCCCCACGCCTTAATGTCCGCCTTGAAATTCTCGTGCTAGATGTGTTTATTTTGTTCGCCCTCAAAGACATGTAATGATTTTATCCAGGAATATATAGACCGATAGTGTGTGTGTGTGTGTGTGTGTGTGTGTGTGTGTGTGTGTGTGTGTGTGTGTGTGTGCAGTCACTTAAATATAATAAGGACAAACCAAAGAGAAAAAAAATGAAAAGAAAAATCTAGGAAGAAAACCATTTAGATTTTATTCCCTTAAAAATTCAATGATACTGAAGAGTTTCGGACGGGGCGTGAGTAACTTGTAAGGTGTTGCAGGTGTGCCCACGCTTCTCTTTTAAGGTAATTGAGACCGTGGGAGAAAAAATCGCCGCGTTTCAAAGTACTTTACTACTGTTTGTTCTCTCTCTTCTCTTCACTTTCATTCTCTTTTTTTTTTATCGCTCGTTGTCTCTCTTATCTGTTCTTTCTGTCCTTCCTCTTCTATTCTCTCTTTTCTCTCTCCTGTGCTGTTTGTATATTCTAATCAATTGTACGTTTTCTGTTGATTTTCTCTTCTTTCAGTCCTTCCTCCTTTATTCCGTCCTTTTCTCTCCTGTTCTGCTTTTTTATTCATTATACATTTTCTGTTCATCTTTTCTATTCTTCCTTCTTTATTCCGTCTTTCTTTTCTCTCTTGCTCTGCTTTTTGTCTTCCAATTATTTATACATTTTCAAATAATTCACTTCCCTTTCTCTCCTCATAAAAGTGAAGAAGATAAATAGGTGATGGCGGGAGTCTTGCATTAGTAAACAAGGCGAGGTACGAACGTGAGGTGCTGCAGATTCTCGTCCTGTAAGACCCAGACACTCAGAGACATTTAAAGTTTGAGGTGTTAGGACGAACAGGGGAGAGAGAGAGAGAGAGAGAGAGAGAGAGAGAGAGAGAGAGAGAGAGAGAGAGAGAGCATGGGTACATCTGTGGTATATAATCTGCCACACTCACTTCCTTTGTATTTTTCTATTTCTTCAAACTTGACTTCTTCGATATTATATTTTTAACGATTCCTTATAAAATTAAATGCTTCATAAATCTTTTGCTAGATGAGAGACTAGAATTAATCCGCCACACTCACTTCCGATGTATTTTATTTTGCTGGTTTTCTCAATGTCGAAGTATTTTTTAATGCTCAGTTTATATTCAAAATGTAACACTTCATAGAATTACTGTCAGTGATTTACCAATGTATTTTGCTATTTCTCTCAAGTCTTGAATCATCTAATGTGTTGATACGTTATTTCAATATGTAACACTCGATATTTTTATTTATTTATTTTTTTTTTTTTTTTTACCTTTTTTTTCCAGATAATAAGATTTACGATTAATCTGCCACACACAACTACACTGTATTTTCCATTTTTTTATCTCGCAGTCTTCCTTTATTCACACCTTGGCATTCACCACTGTACACAAATAAATAAAGAAGTAATAAACAAATAGATAAATAAAATAAAAACTATCATGTGTGTGTTGTACAGAGGCAGTTAACGCAGCAGCTTGCCAGTCCCTTCCCTTGCTTGTTCCTCCTCCCAGGGCCCCTCAACGCGCCGCCTTCTGGTTTCCTCCACACGCAAGACGCAGCCACTTGCACAGGGGAGTAACTCACTTCACCAAGGAAACTGACCTGTCGCCTTGCAACTCTCCTGTTTTCTGTCTAAAGAATTTATTTTATTTTATTCTTTTTATACAGATCTGAGTTTCAAAGTTGACACACATACACGTACATACACGTACGCACACGCACACACACGTTAGTAATAATAGTACTCGTAATAGTGTGTGTGTGTGTGTATGTGTTGGGGGGCGAGCTTCCTTTTAGCTCAGTCCTCATCAGGGCCTCGCTTTTCCACGGTAATTACTCCCGCTGCTTTGAGTGATGTCGGTTAATTAAGGTTATTGCAGGGCATAATTCGCCGCCTTTCATCTCCTCAGAACACCGGGCCCGCCTCTGTTGACGACCCGCGATAACTCTTGCCCTCCTTCCTTCCTTCCTTTCTTCCTTTCTTGCTTTTCGCCAAACTTTTTTTCGAAGTGCAAACACAAGAACAGTTATTCTCGTGAGCCGCCAGGAGGGTGCGGCCCACCGGCAGAGTGTGACATAAATTGGGTTTGTGAAGGAAAGTTTTAATGCGAATGTAATTATACTGCTGTTAGGCGGAGGACCCACTTGACTGCCTGCTGTCTTAACTAGTGATATTATGAACTTGATATATATATATATATA